>NC_071271.1:14395074-14695074 GCF_023375685.1 Ictalurus furcatus | reverse complement strand
GGAGCCTAGGCCAGCACCAGTGTGAGGGAGACCCAGAAGGTGAGTATGGCAGCCCGCCAACCCCCGCAGACAGCCAGGGGAACCGGGCGGCCACAGTCACGGTCTGCTACTAGGCCTGATCTGAGAATGGTCATGAAGGCCAACCAGGCAAAAAAGAACGGTCCTGAGGGGCTGTGGAGGGACGTATCTGGGGACATGAGGATGTTAGGGCAGGTAGCCCACAGTGCTACTGTAGGGCCTGCCCTAGCCAAGGCGGTCCCCGAGTTTTCAGTGTTCTCTGGTCAGTGAGCTGTCACTGGGCAACGAAAATCTGATGCTTTCCCTCCAATGGAAGGTGGAATAGTTAACGTCACTAAAAGACCATTGGGCAGCGTGCAAACTACTGCCAAATGTGTCTCCATCCCCCGAACGTTTAGAGGTGTGCTCACCACAGCAGTCAGCACAGACCAGAGCCCGACGTTAGCGCAGGAAGTAAGTTCCCTTTTGGACAATGGGGCCATAGAACATGTACCCTGTTCCCGAAGGGAGGGAGGTTTACAGCCATTATTTCCTTTTTCGCAAAAAATTGGGAGTATGTGGCCAATTTTAGATCTGCGTCATATGAACCATACTCTTCGGACATACAGGTTCAGAGGCTGACGTTCAAACTTATCGTGCCACAGTTTCAGTTCAAGAACTGGTTTGCGGCGATAGATCTAAAAGGTGCATATTTCCACATAGGAATATCGCTAGCTTTATCCCCTCGCACCTTCACAAAGTGCATGGATGTCACTCTGGCTCCATTGGGACTCCTGGTCATCTGTGTACCAAACTACCTGCACGACTGGTTAATTCTAGCACGATCCAAGGAGCTGGTGGCTCAACATAGAGATGTTGTTCTCGCCCACATGAAGAGCTTGGGGCTTAGGTTGAATCTCAGAAAAGTATGCTTTCCCCGGTGGAGTGGACAACTTTTCTAGGGGTTATAGGGTTCTACTATGATGAGGGCGTTTCTATCCCCAACATGCGTAGTGTCAATCCTATCAACACTGAGCAAGATAAAGCTGGATCTTGGGAGACTTTTGGGGTGGAGTCCACTCATGTGGCCGAGGTCACATCTGTATGCTGCTCCCCCCATTGCTCTGTTCCGACAAGCTCTAGCGAGAGTTCACCAAAACAGTCTGCTAGTAGCACCTTTTGGCCAGCTCGAACATGGTTCTGAGAGATAATATCCCTGCGAGATGACACTCCTTGGGAGATTCCCATCCACAGGGATCCACTGTAGACCCAGTAAACTGTGCAATAGCTACAGTCCTGGAGTTCTTACAAGAACATTTCTCAGCGGGCTGGGCTCTTTCTACAATCAGGGTTACTTGGCTGCCGTTTCGGCCAGCCATGCCCCTGTTGATGGAGCCTCTGTGGGGCAACATCCTCTAACTTCGAGGTTCACGCATGGTGTCAGACGGCTGAGGCCCATCTGCAGGCCACGCATACCTTCCTGGGACCTTCTGTGGTCTTGGAAGGTCTGTCAGGGGCCCCATTTGAGCCCTTAGAGTCAGCCTCTGAGAAGCTTCTGACTCTAAAGGTAGCTCTTTTACTGGCCCTGACATCTCTCAAGCGAGTGGGAGGTCTACAAGCTCTCTCTGTTGCCCCTTCCTGCCTTGACTTTACCACTGGATTAGCCAAGGCCTTCCTGTATCCTAGGCCAGATTATATTCCTAAAGTGCCTACATCGGCTGCCCACCTTGTAGTGTTGCAGGCTTTCTGCCGTCCTCTGTTCCTCACACCGGAACAAGAGAGGATGCACCTGCTGTGTCCAGTAAGGGCTCTCTGTACTTACGTCCACCGCTCCAGCCAGTGGCATAAGTCGGAGCAGCTACTTGTCTGCTTTGGCAGCGACAGGAAAGGTGATGCTGTGTCAAAGCAGCGTATCTTTAATTGGATAGTGGAAGCAATCTCTAGGGCTTACGACACGTGGTCTCGCCACGCCTCTGGGCATAAGAGCTCATTCCACTAGGGCGGACGCCTCCTCGAAGGCTTTGTCCAAAGGGGTATCCTTGCAGGATGTGTGTGCGGCTGCAGGGTGGTCTACGCCACACACATTGATTCGTTATTACAGCCTGGACATTCATTCCAGGCTTATACATATATATAATCATGCGACGCACTTAATTGCCACGTCACCTGATCATGGCAGGCCTATAAGTAGAGGCATGATTTTACACAAGCTTCAGATACCGGTCACACGTGCAAGGCGTTCCCATACTGTTATGCTAAATGCAACGTCTCGTTCCCTTCTCAGGGAACAGGGTTACATGCGTAACCCCAACGTTCTTTATTGTTATTTTTTCAAAAGCTTATTCTTGTTTTGGTTGTTTGTTCCATGTGGCAAATGGAGATGTGCAATACAAATTATTGATTTTTTTTTTTTTAAATGTTTCAAGCATTATCAGAAAAACGCACTTTTAAATAGTAATGACAAACTTCAGTGTATAGAATAAGTAAGTAAGAATCTTGGATGGATCAAACTGGTTTAACTGGTCAATTGGGCGAGACATGGACTTTAGAGACTGCTGTGTGTGAAAATCCCAGGAGATCAGAAGTTTCTGAAGTATTCAAACCAGTCCATCTGGCACCAACACCATACCATGGTTAAAGTCACAAAGATCACACTTTTCCTTCATTCTGATGTTTGATCTGAACATTAACTGCTCTCGACCTTTATCTGCATGATTTTATGCATTGTGCTGCTGCCATATGATTGGATAACTGCATAAATGAGCAGGTGTACAGGTGTTCCTATTAAAATGGACAGTGAGTGTATGTGTCATCGAAGCCAGTTGAGAGACACCAGTTTAATAAAGTTGAGGAATAAAGTTCATTATGTAAAGGACATTAAATAAAGGACATTAGACACTGGATTCTGAGTAGCTTCCTTCGAATTAATACTGACAAGAGACTTCTACTACTACTTCTACTAGGACCACAGGTAGCTAGAAGTAAGCATTCTTATTACATAGTAACTCTGGATAGTCTTTCAGTTACAGCATGTGCAGCAGTAAAAGACTTGGTGTGATTATTGACTCTGGCATCTCATTTGAATCTCATGTAGATGATATTACTAGGATAGCCTACTTTCATCTCAAAAATATTGCTAAGATAGGAAATATAAGGTCACTGCATGATGCAGAAAAACTAGTCTATGCTTTTGCTACCTCTAGGCTCCCATTAAAATTTCACATTGATTATAAAATACTACTATAAAGCCCATAAAGACCTAAAAAGCTCTGAATAGTTGCTAATAGCTGAATAGCTCTGAACAGAAAAGAATATAAACTAGCAGTGAAAGAGAGAAATATAGCCTTTTGAATAGTACAAAGAATGCACAATTTCCAAAAAAAAAATTGATGGAATGCAAGTGTGCAGGCTTTGGTACATAAAACTGTGAGGAAGGCAAAAAAGAAAAATATAGGAAGAAAAACTCCTATAGGAGAGGTATGGGGCATGATACATGAAAGAATAATTGCAGTTACAGATAACAAGGCAAAGTTAGTAGCTAAAATATTTGTCTACAGTAATGAGAACATCAGACAATGGAAAAAAGAGGGAAAGAGCTAACAAAAGAGAAACGTCAAGGAGCTCCAAATAAGATAATTAAAAAGCTGGAAAGAAAATGCATTTAGATATGTTTTACATGCACCCTTTTCCCTAACAGAATTAAAGAATGCACTTGTAAACAATGTACATAGTGTTAAAACATTACCAGAATTTACGATTAAAGAATCAAAAACATTGACAGATCACCTCTCATTGTACACTACAGAAATAATTGCATTAGTGTTAGCTTTACCGTTTATAGATTTGCCAGGGAAAGTAATTTTATTCTCAGATTCCAAATCAGTATTAACGAGGTTACAGTCACATACATGGCAAAGCAGGTAGGAAATTCTAATTGAAGCTCAACATATACACACACAGATCAATTAGGAATTCAAGTCAAGTTTATGGGGAAATGTGAGAGCAGATGAAGCAGCAAAACAAGTGTTTTTTTTCATGACAGTGTACTGTAGATTTTAAACACCACAAGTAAAGCAAAAATTCATATGGAATGCAATGATTTAAGAAATGGCTGCAGAGTTTCAGAAATCAGTGAACAGGAGATTTCATCTGTTGCAAGTAGTGACTTAATGATTAAGGCTCTGGCTTACTGGTTAGAAGGCCAGGGGTTCAAGCCCCAGTGCTGCCACTACACTGTGCTTCAGGGACGTGCAGAGTTCCTCAGGGGTTAAAATGTCAAAAAGGGCTACATCACCAAAGCGCTAATTTTATTACTTTAACTATTTTACTAACTTTAATTTAGCTATATATTCTTTTCACCCTGGTAGACATTGTAAGCACACTGTGCATGGTCACAATAATGAATATGAGAATGACACTACTAAAATAAAGTAATGGTATTTTATTTTTACCTTTATAGAAATAATTACAACAAAACAGAAATTTTTTGTGGAGAGATGAATCCAAAGAATATTTCAAAGAAAATTTAAACATTATGAAAAAACAAAAATTACAGTATTACCATCCACAAATGTAGTGACACACCCACTGTATGTCACTTACTGTAAAATCCAGTAAAACTATTCATTTCACAATTAAATTTACATTTGTCAACAGCACTCTTCTTATTTCTATAAAACTGCAGCACTGCTTGCTGAACTGGCATTTTGGTCTCAAAGCTTGTCATTCTTACCCTCTAAATTTAATTTTAAAAAGATAAATTGAGATTTTAATGATCTTACATCACTTTTTTTTCATATCACTTAGGCTACAGGACTAAATTGACCATATTAGTTAAGAAGGGGCAAGGTACTATATGTACTGTATATAGTAGAACTATATTTGCGATCTTGAAAAGTGGGTTCATTATTATTCTGTGCTGTGACTCTGCAGCTCATGCTGACTGGAGCAGATGCTTTTAGTTTATAGCTTCTGTTGAACGTCTCCAACTGAACTAAATGGTTTTTATGTATATAAAAAAGCAAAAGGACAGTGGGGGCAGTGCCGAACAGAACACCGGTAACACAGAGTATCGCAGAAAGCCTAACTCTTTGTAAAAATAGGGTGCCTTTTTGCAACTACTTGTCTCATATTAGCTCACTTTTTTCCATTCATGTTGTTTATCTATATTTTACAGGGTTACTTGCATGTCTGGAAATGTAACGAACTTATAAAATGGGGTCAGAGCAGCAAATTAGCAGCATATAAAATTCTGCTAATATCACAAAAAGGTTAGCAGAAGAACTAGTGGTTTCAGCATGGTGTCTGTCTGTAGAAGCGAGACGCATCGCGACTGCATCATGACAACGAGACTATCTGACTGCAGACTCAAGTCGGACAAATAAATAAGAAAATTCTCAGACTTTCTTGTGATAAATCTGCTACTGTTTCGTGCACACTTTCGTGTTAATTTGAATTCAAATGCTTTTTTGCATAATATAATTGTTTATTAATTAATGTTGAGAGGGGCACTTTTAAATAATTGTGAAAAAGGACAGTGGCTAGAACCCCCAGAGACCACTCTCCCACCCCGCCCCCCTTCTGCACGTCCCTGCTGTGCTTTTTAACAAGCTGGGATAGAGAACAATTTCACTTTACTATATGTGACAAATAAAGGCTCTGGAAGGACTGGAGGTCCTTCATGTTTGCACCAGTATGATCCCCAGTATAATGCCATGTGTTGTGGTGCTGCAACAAACAGAAGTCCCGGCCTCAGTACTGCACATAAGCTATTAGAATCTTAGTTAACATATAACTGCATATCTCAATCCTGTGCAGTAATTACATGTAGTAATGACATTATGTATTTTTGCCTTGAATATTTTTGCATTTATTTATTTTATTTTTTTTACTTTAGGACACTGTATACTGTACTTTTTCATATATTTGTTCATTTAAACTAAATTTGAAGTGCATTTTTTTAGAGCAGACACAAACAGCTGATACCACAAAGATCAATAAGTCTTTATTTGATATAAACCAAATATAAGTAAAAATCTAATAAACCATTAAATGAAGGAAATTATTTAATTGGATTTTGACTTATTAGTGTTCCCTACAGACCATTAGGTGCTTGTTTGGTCTCAGGTGTATGCACAGCTGATTTATTGCTTCCTCTGTGTAAATGGAAGCCTTTTGTATGACTAAATGCTAATGTTAGAAATACAAGAACAACATGATCGTTAATATTTGACGATATGTACACCACAAAGTTTCATGTAAACAAATATGGTATGTATGACAGACAGGCAATTTCATGTTATATTATGTATACAATTTGCTATTGAAGGGAACATGGGATCAACAGAAGCTTTTTTAAATAACACAAATCTTTTTGATTGGAATGGATAGATTGGAAACAGTGGTGGATACTTTAATTTCACCAAATAATAGTGGTGTCATATCTGTGTCCATTAAATAGGACCAAAATAAAGAAAAAAAACTGTTGTAGCAAAATAAGCATAGTTCATAGGAGTGTATCAATGCTCTTCCTGTTCCTAAAGCTTCTCTACTATAATTTTCTATTACCACAATTTTATTAAACTAACTACAAATTATTTGCTGATCAAGTTACACATAACAAGTAAATTATGCTCTCCACAGAGTAAGCATTTGAAATGATTATAATAATGTATTTTTGGCTCTACCTCATATGGTGATCACCATCATTTGCCATAAAACTAAGAATTGAATTGAAAATAGAGTTTCCCACTCTTACAAAATTGACAATTTTGCTTATTTCATGTTAACAAGTAAACTTTCAAAACAAGTAAGACTTGTGACAAGATCACTTAAATTGAATAGTCAGATAGCAAATTTTAAGCTGTAAAAAAGAGAAACAGCTGACAAACATTTATATTTATAAAATAAAAATATTTAAATAAAATATTTTTAGTTTATTATAAAATGTTTTAATACAATGCAAAGCAAACTTCATAGACTAGACATTCTTCATGAATATTGTGTGAGAATCATATGTTTATACTTGCATTATCAAATAAAAATTTTTAATCTGTACTATTTTCAGTCTGAGCCCAATAACACTAATTTTGTGCTTTGCTGAGAGTGCATCAGCAGTGCTTTGTGTTCTTTGCTACAATGGTAGAATATTAATTGTTTTACACACTCAGACCCAAATTGTAACATGGCTATGGAAGAATCTTTTAGATCCCTTATGCAACATCCAAAACTTCTCGGATATATGCATGTTTCAGATATTTTGGAAATTTCATCTTTCTTATTATTATGATCATTATTAGAAATATATTACTAGCAAATATATAGACTAACAAATCATGAAAGTGAATCAAGGAAAAATATACTGTATTAAAAATGTTTTGAAAGATAATATGGCATACATGCAGTAATTCTGAATTATATTTAATGCTGGAAAAACACAGACTGTGTCCATTTGATTGAGTTCATTAATGATATTACTAAAACAGCATCAGAACCTGACAGTTGAAACCTTTACAGTGAAAATTCTATTTACCTGCATTTTGAATATTTTTAAGAGTGCATTCCTTATCTCTTTAGTTCGGACACCATAGATAATTGGATTGATACATGCAGGAAACAGTATATATGTGACACCCAAAAAGGTATTAATATCAACTGGAATTGGAATTTGAAGATTTCGTGAGAGAAAAGTAACACTTCCTATGAAATAAAAACACATCATGACAATTAAGTGAGTACTACAAGTATGAATTGCTTTTGATCTTTGCTCACCTGCTGCAGCCCTTAGCACTACATACAAGATTTTCACATAAGAGACAAAAATGACAGATATATCAATTCCAACAAAACAGATAATCACAGCAACCCCAACTGCAGCATTTTTTGCAGTAGAACTACAGGCTAGGCTAACAAGAGCCATGTGGTCACAGTAACAATGATGGATAATATTTGACCCACAAAAAGACAAAGATGCAGCCAAACCAACCAATGTGCACATTATTGTTCCACTCCTGATTAATGTAAAAAGCAGCAGTTTGATAAACATAGAGGAGTTCATAATTGCTGTGTAACGAAGTGGATTACAGATTGCTACAGAGCGATCCAAAGCCATTGCTAGAAGAATAGTAGACTCTACTGAGGAAAAGAAGTGAACGAAAAACATTTGTGTTAAACATCCAACCAAAGTTATTTCATTTAAGTCAAAGAGAAAGCTCAGAAGCATTGCTGGGACAATGGCAGTAGGTACAATGATGTCAACCACTGCTAAGGCAGACACAAGTATGTACATTGGACTGTGAAGTATCGTTGTGTTTTTGATTACAAAAAGTATTAAAGAATTTCCAACAAGAGCTAAAATGTAAGCGAGTACAAATGTCAGGAAAAGCAAGTGTCTGTATCCAAAAGTCTCTGGGAAGCCAACAAAAATAAACGTTGTGAGTGTGAAGTTCACGCCTTGGAATTCCTCAGTCATGGCACTGTAAATCAGACATAATTTCATACAAAAATGTAGTCATTATTTTGGTTTCTATATAACTAGACAACACCTGAATAACTACATGTTCACCTTGCCAAGTATAAACTAATAATGCAATTTATTTGTACTCTTTAAGAGACTTTCGGCTAAAACAATTTAAAGTGCTAATTTCATGCAAATTTGTTGGGTAAAATGTAGGTACCTGCCTCAGGTTTTCTGATGCTTTATCTTCTTGTTTGGCTTGGTCATTTATATAGAGAACACTGACAACCAAACGAACTCTACACATGACCATTTGAATATATACACTCAGCTGACCTTTTAGTCCCAGAGGATTGAAAACCCCAACAACAATAATAACTAACCAACATGGCTATATACATACATACTGTATGTGCAGCGAAAAAGACACCTTACACTTTCAAGTGGTTCTTTCATCATCTGACTGTAGGTATATATATATATATATATATATATATATATATATATATATATATATATATATATATATATATATATATATATAAATACTGCCATTGTAGACGGAACCTGGCAACACAGGCTCACAGCAGATCATTATGATAAAGTTAATGATAAGAACAGGACTACCTGTTTCTAAAATGCACTACCTGGTTTGAAGAGACTCCAAGATTGCTCCATGTGTGGCCACCGTGCTGCAAGCTCCTACCCAGTTTGGCAGGTGTTTTTGTTTTGTATGCAATTTTTTACGTTTTTCATGTTGGAAGTCATCAGCCTAATTGTCTATGGCAAGATTCAGAATTAAAACATTTGTGTCATATACACAGTTATATATAATATATAACTCACAGTGAAATGAAAACCTGCCCTATTCCTCTTTAGACTGTGCATTAAAAAACTAAATTTAAAAAAATGAATAAGAAATATATGTACAGGAATTTGCAAATAGGGAAGTACAAAATAAGCAAGCAATGTGCTCAAAATGGATGTGCAATTATGCAGTATGTTACATGTACAAAATATGCATGTACCAACTATGCTCAGCCATCGAGCCAACAAGGTCCTCCATGCACCATGCGGACAGGGCGAAAGACTTCTTGGGGAAAATCCGAAGAGGGGGTGTATGTTTTATGGTCAACAATTCGTGGTATGATCAGAGGAACATACACTGTATCAAGTCCTTTTGCTCCCCTAACCTCGAATACCTCACACTTCTGTGTCAGCCATACTGGCTACAGAGGGAATTCACAGTGGTTATTATTACAGCTGTGTAGACCCCCTAAAGCCGACACAGACTAGGCAATAAAGGAACTGTATGGGAATATAAGCAAGCAGGAAATTGTGTACCTTGCAATATATGGGGGTGGGGAGATGGGGAGATGGGGGGACCAGGTTTTGGACCATTGCTACTCTCCCTTCCAAGATGCCTATAAATCCCTCCCCCGCCTACATTCTGGCAAATCAGATAACGTTTGTGTTCTGCCTGGTTACAGGCAGAAGCTGAAACAGGAAGTACCCACCCCAGAAAGATCCAATGCTGGTTGGACCAACTGGATTCTATGCTACAGGACTGTTTTGAGCATGTAGATTGGGACATGTTTCAGTTTGCCTCCGATGGTGACATGGAGGTTTACTTGGATACCATAATGTGTTTCATCAAGAAGTACATGGAAGATGTGTCAACCAAAACAATTTTGTTCAACCCAAATCCAAAACCGTGGATTAAGAACAACGTTTGCATGGCCCTAAATGCGTGAACCTCTGCTTTTAATTCCGGCAATACAGAGGAGTATAAAAAAGCCAGCTATGCCCTTCATAACACCATCAGGACAGCAAAATGCTTGTACAGAGACAAAATAGAAGTACAGTTCAACACCACTGACACAGGAGATATATGGAAATAAACACTCCACTATTATGGAAGAATTTCTCTGATTAGACTATGATTTAAATATGATCATATGTAATCCATCAAGTCCAACCAACAGTTAAAATAATCAAAGTTTTGAGAAATGTTTTAATCTATCAAAGGCCTAATAAGGACTTTGAAATGTATTTCAATAATGAAGAGAGTGACTTAATGCTAAATCAGCATTAAGCATATGATTATGTTGTAATAATATATGGAATATTTTAATGCGGGGCGCACGGTGGCTTAGTGGTTAGCACGTTCGCCTCACACCTCCAGGGTCTGGGGTTCAATTCCCGCTGGGGCCGTGTGTGTGGAGTTTGTTCTACCCGTGCTGTGGGGGTTTCCTCCGGGTACTCCGGTTTCCTCTCCCAGTCCAAAGACGTGCATGGTAGGCTGATTGGTGTGTCTAAAGTGTCTAAAGTGTCTGTAGTGTGTGAGTATGCATGTGATTGTGCCCTGTGATGGACTGGCACCTTGTCCAGGGTCTACCCTGCCTTGTGCCTGATGCTCCCTGGGATTGGCTCCAGATGGATGGATGGATATTTTAATGTGCTAACCAACCCCTAGTATGTAGCCAATTTGATAATCAAAAAGTTATAGCCACAGAAGTGTATTAATCAACAAGAAATGTTTGTATTCCATCAAAGACCTAAGATTGACTTGGAGTGTGTCTCAATCATGAAGAAATGTCAATGCTAACAATATAAAATGTTAAGATGTTAATGCTGATAATGTAAAAGATTAAGAAAGTTAAATCAACATTTAAGCATATGATTCAGAATGACTTGGATGTCAATCCGCATTTGAACATGTGCTAATGTTGTAAGAATAAACTTTTTTTTTTTTTTTTAAATATGCTGACTGAGCTTACACCACAGTTGTAGACAGGATGAGAGTATGTTGAAATAATAGGGGCAAAGGGTCCGGATATCACTTTTCACTGTGTAATTTGGTAAACAGTGAGCCTGAGTACTGCTGTGTTAGTGGATAGAAAGATCTAGGCAGGGATTAAGCTATTGGCACTGTCTCAACAGGATAACAGGAAGAGGTCTGCAATAGGCAGGGCACACAAGAGGCGTGTACAGGAGAAGTGTGGAAAAAGAGTAAAATAATATGGGGTATAAGTCTTGTATGTCTTGTGTGTCTGATAAGTGTTTAATGTTATTTGTTTTGACTGTTATTTTAAAAGTTTTTTCTCCTACTTTGATTTTTGTCTTTTATTTTATTTCTTTTGTGCTTCTTTTGGGCTGTAAGGTGGTTGTTTCTCTTCTGGGTGAGTTCCTGGTGGGCTTGGCCTACTTGACCCCAAACCAGTCACAACACCTCCCGTGAGGTACTCAGTATCCCCTATCACTGGTTCAAGCTATCGTAAACACCACATTGATCTAGCAATGTAACGCTCCAATTTGTTGGGTCAGCATGTCACTTGATGGGTGCTGATGGTTCCATTTTGAGTGCTGTTCTCTTGTGTTAAAGATCTCAGTCTCATGGTGTTCGGTACTGCGGTGTTTGGTGGATTGGGGTCCTCTTGGTTTGTGGGTGGAAATTTGGGTGAGGTGTCCTTGCTAAATAGGCTCCACTGGGATGGAGAGCAACATGCCTGGAGTCTTAAATCAGGAGGCATCACTCTTTTTTATTATAGAAATATATGAGTTTTCAGTAAATAGGGAATAGAGTGTGTGAGTAAGCTCTAAAAATAAGGAGACAAAGTGTGAATGTATGAATCAAAACCTTTGTATTGGAGAAAGGAAGTGAGTAAAAGAGTACATATACTTATATGATGTCATGTACATGAATATCAGACAGAGAATTTCTGTGTAGTAGAAAGAACTGCAGTGGCTGTGTGTGGTTTAAAAATTACAGACCATCCAAGGATGTGGTTTTATAAATATTTTGGACATTTACCCAACTGTTGCCATCGTAATCCAGGTAAAGGGCCTGTTGTGTACTGGAATACTCCAAGAAAGTGGATGTGTAGATTTTTTAGACACTCTCCCAATTACCGTTGTTATGACCCAGATAGGAAGACTTTATTGAGCAATCCATGAATTTATATGTATTATATTGGGGAGAACATCCATTTAAAACCCTTTTTACCCTACAATAGTACGAGAAGTTCTGAGTACGGTGCCTTATACTAACCTTACCCCTAACAGTCCAATATGACAGGAATTTAAAAAACATCCTGGGTGTGTAGTAGCATGTATAAGGTCACCCCAAAGAACAGATAACTGACACGGGTGGATGAGAATAACACAGCATAAACTGGTAAAAAGAAACGAGGGTAAGCCACTTACATTTTTATCCTCTGTGTCTAGTATGCATTTACAGGGAAGCATTAATAATCTCTTGAATTTTATTGAAGAGTCCCATAGAGCAACATTGTATTCAGTTAGTTGACATCTGGAACACACTTACACACTTCTCTGCGTAACTTGTCCATACAGTACGCCATGAGCCCCCTAGTGGGCTAGATAGTACAACACATCTCTCAGGTAATTTACAATGCCCTAACACCTCCCCTTCTTAGTCAAATACTTCAGGTTACAATTCCATTTACCTTATGATTATAACATCATTCTTTCTTTTTTTTCACTAACCTTATCTAACAACAATGACTTTGTATTTAACTCTCTAGAACTCACTTACAAGAAAATGTTTTTTGTTGTTGTTGTTTTTAACAAACACAATATTACTCTGTCTTTGTTGTCATGTCAGAGTTTCATAATTCTTCACATCAAGTGTCAGGATATTCATTATTATGTTCAGTTATAACCAAGCCTGGTCACATAACACAATAAAGACATTTGTTACTGACAGTATGTTGTGACTCTCTTTTCATAAGCCAACCGCTCAGCGGGCTTACTCAGTCTGCCTGATCTAGTGATATTAGGTTTCCTTGCAATCAACTCTGCAGGTAAATCCAAGTCCATATGAACTTTCTGTGGTGACTGTTCTGAACTGTCCACTGTCTTTAAAGTAATTCCCAGAAATCCGTCAGGCAGCAACTGAAGATACCTGCGATTTCTCCTTTTCTCTTCCTCTTTTTCAGTGAAAACTTCATATGACCTTGGAGTAGCGCTCTCTTCCAGCACCACTGCAGGTCCTTTCCATTTTGATTCATCATCCAGCTTTAACAAGACTGAATTCCCTGGTCTAAGAACAGGTAAGTCCACCATGTATGCTTGCTTTTAGTATGCTTGCTTTTCTTTTGCTGCATTGTCTTTCTCTCTGATGCTTGATTTGTTTAGCCACTTTGGTCTCAGGTTTTTTGGTAAGGTGAGTAGAGTAGTACAGATTTTCCTTCCCATAAGCAATTCCATAGGGCTGACCCCTGTAGAGGAGGCAGGAGTGGCTCGAAAACACGAGTGCTACCAACGGTTCAAACTCTGTACACTGTTAGGAATGCTTTTAGCATATTCTAGCCATACTTCCATTACAAATCTCTCTACACTTCGTAGCTGCTCTTCCTTTTGTGTCTCCGTTTTTATTTCTGTCAACTTACACTGTGACACTGGCGGACATACGATGATTGGATTCACGTGATCACTCACATCTGCTATC
The DNA here is from genome assembly GCF_023375685.1 of Ictalurus furcatus. NCBI lineage: Eukaryota > Metazoa > Chordata > Actinopteri > Siluriformes > Ictaluridae > Ictalurus > Ictalurus furcatus. The sequence goes on along the minus strand of NC_071271.1, from coordinate 14,681,149 downwards.
ATGAAGTCCTCCATAGTGTTCAATGGGCTATGTGACAGTGCGTCCGCAACAACCAAGCTTTTGCCAGGCGCATACTCCGCTTTTGCGGTAAACCGCATAGGTCTCATCAAAAGTCTCTGACATATCAATGGCACAGTGTCCAAGTCTTTACTATTGATCAGTGGTATTAATGGCTTGTGATCAGTGATCAATTTAAACATGTCCATGCCCACCAAGTACTTCTAGAACCATTCACATACCCATATGCCTACAAGGCATTCCTTCTCTATCTGGCCTTATCTTGTTTCAGAATGCGTCAGCCTTCAAGAAAAGTATGTGACCGGTTTCCAGTTGCTGTCATGCTTTTGCAGTAAAATGCCACCGATTCCGTAACTGCTAGCATACCACTGTTTCTTTTCCCGGATCATAGTGTGCCAGGACTGGAGCCTTAGTGAGTGAGCTTTTAAGTGTGCTGATGCGCTTTTCTGCGGTTGATCCCATGTCCATGCATGTCCCTCCTCAACTCATTTACATTGTTCAGCTCTTGCAATTCACTTATTGTATGTACCTTTTCACGGTCTGCTCTGACACTGAAGTCCCTACTGTGTGTCACTGTTCCAGATAAGTGTAGGTAAATTCTTTGTATTACTGGCAGATTAGTGTGTTGTTTTTCTTCAGATAATGTTGTACATATTGAACTTTGACATGCTTTACTTTGCTGCGTTCATAGAAAGCCCATGCCTTCCAAAGATGAAAAACCGACACATTCAGATCAACTGCTGAGAAAGAGATGGGAGGTCATAAAAATGCAGGAAAACGTCAAACTGCAGATAAAGGTCAGGCAATTTACCACTGAGAGAGATGTTAGATTAGATTTTAGCCTATAATAACAACATCGGGTTTATAGGATGAAAATGCTTTTGTGATTTACTTAGCAAAGAACATCACTAATTTTTGTACCTTTGCATTGTACACAGTTTTTTTCTGTACCACCTCTGATTTTGAGTCATTTGAGTCAAATTTGAGAAATTTGAGTCAACGAATTTGAGTCATTTTAGCATGAACTGCACAAGCGTAAGGAGCGGCTGAAGGAAAAAGAACAGTAGATGCAGCATCGCCTCCAAACCAGCAGCTTCCTAAAAGTGTATATTCATGTACATTTACATTTACTCATGAAGACTTTATCCAAACTAGCTGAATGCTAATGGTGAGCTGTCACAGTCTGCAGTGATAAATAGTGATGGGACTTATTCACTTATGTCACATCTGTTAAAATTAAGAATAGGAGTTTAGATAAATTACATTATATGTACATGTTAGTATTTCAGACAAAGTTTAATGCACACACTATGAAAAAGCGTGGAACCACCCATCTGCAGAGAGAATGGACTGATTAACATCATGGGTGGAGCATATGGCTTACACCAGGGGTCGGGAACCTTTTTGGCTGAGAGAGCCATGAACGCCACATATTTTAAAATGTAATTCCGTGAGAGCCATACAATATGTTTAAAACTAAATACAAGTAAATGTGTGCATTTTATGTAAGACCAACACTTTTAAAGTACAATAAGTACTTTAATGACCACCCGAATGACCAGCGACATCACCTCACCAAGCTGCTCGCCACACATCTGAGCACAAAGCGCCTCCTGATGTAGGATGCAGTGAAAACTTAGGATGGGTCTCTTTTCATGTTCACGAAGAAGCGCTACGAATCCTCTGTTTTTCCCCACCATGCACGGAGCACCATCAGTACACACCGAAATAAGTTTATTCATCGGTAGATTTTTTTCTTTAGCGAGCTCAGTGAAAGACTTGAATAAATCCTCCCCTCTTGTTGTCCCTTTCATAGGCAAAACAGCAAGACTTTCCTCACGTAGTGTGTCACCGACAGCATACCTTGCAATCACGCTGAACTGGGATAAATGGCTTACGTCTGTTGACTCATCCAAAGCGAGAGAAAAGAATGGTGCTGCATTTATGTCCTTCACTTGTGTTGCCTCAATTTGATTTGCCATCATGATGGTACGATCATGAACAGTTCTTGCCGACAGAGGCATGTCTTTTATTCATTTGATTATCTTGTCTTTATCCGAAAAGTCGCCAAAAAGTTAATTGGCAACATCAAGCATGAATGTTTTGGCATACTCCCCATCTGTGAATGGCTTTCCGTTTCTCACAATTGCTAAAGCACCAGCAAAGCTAGCCGAATTCCGGTCACCTTGTTGGGTCCAAACACGGAGTTGCTGCTGACTAGCTTGCACTCTGCACAGTAGCTCTTGACATGCTTTCTTCCTGCTGTCGATGCAAATGTAGTATGGCGTGTGTCGAAGTGCCGCTTTATATTTGACCGTTTCATCGATGCAATTTTATCATTGCTTATTAGACACACTGCAGAACCTGCTCTCTCCACAAAGGCGAATTCCTCTGTCCATTCCTGCTGAAAAGTACGATACCCCTCATCTTTTTTTCTTTTAGCCATCTTCTTTGATAAAAGGGTTTCTGCAATTAGCTAGCTGACTACTTGATTAAAAGGAGGGAAGTTTACTTCCTGACCTCACAACGACCCGTGTACATTAAACATTATCCAATAAAAATTTGGTGTTGTCCTGGAGGACAGCTGTGATTGGCTCCAGCCACCCGCAACCATGAACATGAGCGGTAGGAAATGAATGGATTGAAATACATGAGAATGTTTTATATTTTTAACGTTATTATTTTTTTTATTAAAGATTTGTCTGCGAGCCAGATGCAGCCATCAAAAGAGCCACATCTGGCTCGCGAGCCATAGGTTCCCGACCCCTGGCTTACACCCTGCCCTAAGACAATCTCTGATTGGTTGGAACCCATAAGGGGTGGGACTAGCAAGAGAGAGTTGAAATCCAACTCAAACTTTCAAGCACGACTGTATATGGCTGTGATGACAATAAATATACTCAGCAGAAAAGAAACGTCCCTTTTTCAGGAAATTGTGTTTTAAAGATAATTTTGTAGAATCCAAATAAGCTTTACAGATCTTTATTGAAAAGGGTTTAAACAATATTTATCATGTTTGTTCAATGAACCATAAACATTTATTGCACATGGACCTGTGGAACAGTCCTTAAGACACTAACAGTTTACAGGGGTATGTGATTAAGGTCACAGTTACAATAACTTAGTATACTAAAGAGACCTTTCTACTGACTCTGAAAAACACCAGAAGAAAGATGTCTAGGGTTCCTGCTCACCTGCGTGAACATGCCATGGGCCTGCAGATTGTGAACTACAGATAGGACTGCAGATGTGGTGAGAGGAATAAACTGCAATGTCTTTAATGTAAGATGCCTAAGACAGCGATACAGAGAGACAAGAAGGACAGCTGATTGTCCTTGCAGTGGAAAATTACATGTAACTGTGTTAGATGTACCCCCCCCCCCCCCCCCACACACACACACTTTTTTCAGGGACTCATTATTCCATTTCTGTTCGTCAAATGTCTGTGAAACTTGTTCATATTATGTCTCAGTTGTTGAATGTTTTTATGTTAATACAAATATTTACACATGTTAAGAAATTTGCTGGAAATAAAGGCAGTTGAATCTGAGAGGACGTTTCTTTTTTTTGCTGAGTATATATTCTAGACTTGACTTAGTGGGAAATGAGTGAAAGCTAAAGTATAGATGTTTGCTTGAATTATGTGTGCATTTAGGTATACTGCAATTATTGTGAGTTGTATTTGCTGCCATTCCTCGCACCAGAAGTTTTTAATCGTTGCACAACACTAAACACTCCCTATATTCTGTATTTTTAAAATGGTTCAATTGAACAATGATGGAATATTTAGTAAATTAATGATAGATCAGTAAATAGAATGCTCACATACGCTGTGAGTATATGCACCTGGCCCTGCATCAGACAAATTTTCTTTAATTTATTTATTTATTTGTAAGTAAGTAAATAAAAATAATAATAAATACATAGATACATACATAAATAAAATATTGCACCTTGATCTTAAGTGGGTATTCATGTATAACTGATAATTATATTCAAATAACTGCCATACAATCACATGATTAAATTACGTTAAGACTCAAGTTGGTTCATGAATTTTAAAAACTGTTCTCTTGTTTCTTTGGTTCATACTCCATAAATAATTGGGTTGAAACAACTTGGAAAAAGTAAGTACATTGTGCTCAAAAAGACATGGCTGGAGGGAGAAAAGTTATTTCGTATTCTGTATGATATAAAAGCAATTTAGGCAAAGGTAGCAGTAACTGCCATGACAATTATGTGAGTTATGCAAGAGTTAATAGCCTTTACACCTCCTTTTCCATGGCTTGCTCATTAGGGTAAAATTTAATTAATATATTATATCCAAATTTCTGTAAGCGTGCTTTGTGACAATGTCACTTGTTAAAAATGCTATACAAATAAATTTTAATTAAAGGGAATTTCTATCAAATTAAAGTATAGGACTTTAAGATAGGGGTACTGTGCTCCGCTGGGTTCCCACGGAACCTAACAACTGTCCATCTCATCTCTTACCTAGTATTAACCTAGTAGAGACTATGAAGGTCTATTGTACATATACAGAACTTCATACCATATATAATTGTAAATTATACTATTATCTTTTATTAGCATATAAGTATGTAACATTTGTAATGGTATATTTACTATTGCTAATGAAATATATGATTACGTTTTAGTGCTCAGAATTAATTCTGTGCATGTGGTGTGATATTTATTCATTTTAGACAACAGTTATTTAATAAAATAGATAAAAGTTATTTAAATTAAATGCACACCTAAACAACCCTGTAATTATTACACCCGCCCACTTCAGTATATTACTGTGGTAAGACTTTCATATTGTTCACAAATTTAAGAAACTGTTTTCTTATTTCAGTTGTTCTTACTCCATAAATAATTGGATTAAAACAACTTGGGAATAGTATATACATTGTACTCAGAAAGACACGAACATTGGGAGAAATATTATTTCTTATTCTGTATGACATAAATGCAATCAAGGCAAATGCTAAATTAACTGTCATGACAATAATATGTGTAATACAAGTATTGAGAGCCTTCAAGTGGGATTTTCCTGATTTCATGACAGAAGCAAATATTATTATATATGATGCAGTAATGAAAAGAAAATCTGATGTTGGTATAAGAAAAGTAGATACAAGGCCAATTAGGTTGTTAATAGAAATATCTCCACATGCCAACTGAACCAATCCCATGTGTTCACAAAAACAGTGATCTATCTCATTTATTGCACAGAAATTCAATTTCCCAGCCAAAGAGATCATTATGATATTCAGTAATAAATTTCTAGTGGCTGGCACAATAATACATTTTAGAAAGCTGTGGAATTCCATGTATTTGTGATAATAAAGTGGTCTGCATATAGCAAAGAACCGATCTAGAGCCATCCACACCAATACAGTAGACTGAAATGCACCAAGAAGCTGAATGCAAAACATTTGTAGTAAACAGCTCACTAGAGAAATGCCATTCCATTCAAATAAAAAGTTGAGCAACAAACTTGGTACAAAACATATTGGCCAACACAAGTCCACAACACTTATAAAACCTATTAGTACATACATTGGAGAGTGCAGAGTTTTCTGAGATACAATTAAATATATCATAATAGAGTTTGATAGACAAGACAATAAAAACATAATGAAATAGGGTATGGATAATATAGGTCTCCATTCTCCCAAAGCCAGAAAGCCATTTAGCTTAAAAGTTGTATATGAAATATTCTGTGGTGGGAAATCTTGCATGCTGCTCAGTCTCAAAACATTCTTTTCTAAAGCACACTATTAAGACAGGATTGCTACCAATAATTACATGGTAGGTTTTAAAACATAATATTAGCAAGTGTAATTCTAGCACAGCACCTGTATTATCTGTTATATGTCAAGGTTGATACAAATCCATTCTACACATTATTATTGAAAGTTATTGCTATTCCAAAATGCAGGAAAACACAAAATGTCATTGACTTTACATGTGTCCTAATCAGTAAATATTTCATAAATATTTTTTTTATAAATTATTAAACAACAGGTGCTATTCAACAGATAATACTGTCTGGAAGAAAAACAGTTTTGGAGTGATATATGACACAACAAAGCTCAATTGTAAATAAATACATATAACCTGTATTGTGCAAAGATCATTAGAAACACTGATTTTGAGTAGTAGAAATGGAAAAATCCCATGCATGATACATCTGACTATTATCCTCTTGCCGTTTCTGGCACTTGTAAAACCTTGACACGAGTCTCTGTTTCTTATATATTGTGCTCTCATGAGGCTCTGCTTTATTCCTGCAGGCTTTTGCCAGCAGTCTTAGAATGACATAGAAGAGCAAAGCCTGTTTATTTCCATTACAAACTTACTCATCACAATTTTAGTTGTACTCTGTCCATCATCGATGTTTTTGAAGATAATTTAGGAATTCCGGATGTAACTTTAATAGCATGTGGTCACTAATAGAGTATAATTCAAGGTCACCAATAGAAGTTTACAAAACTGCTTATCATCCACAAAAAAGGCAAAAGGAAAAACTTAAAATGGAATTAAAGTTAAAACAAAGTAAATAAATGGCTTACCTTATTCAAATTAAGCTATCAGAAGATTTAATGGATTATTAGGCGGCATGAAAACTATACCTACATAAAATGAGCTCTAATCAAATCTAATAATTTCTCAGATAGCCTAAATTCTTGACATTGATTCAGCATTTCATGGCCAGATTAAAGTAAAACACAGTGACCACTAATGCCATCTAAATATAAAAACACAACCCAAACAAACAAAATGAAACAGGCTAGAATTAAAACCAGAGAAAGCACAATAGACACAAAGTCACATTATTGGGCTTCTTAATAATACAAAACACATGATTGAATCACTGGGAGGCCATGTTTCCCTCTGCTGGCTTAGGTGCAATAATGAATTGCATAAAAATGAGCAGTTCCCTTTCAAAGGGAACTCCACGTTGTGTGAGCTCAACCCTGTGGGAAGCACCCTCACACGTGACCGGTATCTGAAGCTTGTGTAACATCAATCCTATGGCCTGCCGTGATCAGGTGACATGGCAATTATCCCATCTCGTGATATATAAATGACACCTGTGAACCGCGCCGTCAGCCTTATTATCTTCAGTGAGACTGCATGTCGGTCGTTTGTGTAACACTCACAAAAAGAGCCTTCATTTCCTCTCTATCTTTTAAAAAAAAATTTAAGAAAGAAAAATCTTTTTACTTGTCTGTCCCTTAAAAAAAAGGACAAAAGTATGAGTGAGAGAGATTTCAGGAAGTGTGTTACGCCTTGCTCCCATTTCATCATTGGGAGGATGAACACACTTTCTGTGTGAAGTGTCTAGGGATGGAACGCGCCAGGGCAGCCCTCAAGAGGTCTGACTGTGCACATTATGAACGCCTTACAATTAGGCAGCTCCACGCGCGACTCGCTCTCTTCACGGCCGAAGGGAGTTGGCTCAGGTCCTGGAGATCTTGTATGGGTCTGGAAGAGGAGCCGGAGATAATCTCTTCATCTGTCTTCCGGGTCCGGCTCTCTGCTGGATTTTGGAGTTCGCGTCGCGACTCCTCCTTCCTCTATGGAAAGCCAAAAAAAAATCCTCTCTGACTCCGAGGAGCCAGAAGGGTGTGCTAAAAACTGAGAGCAGCTCTCAAGCATATAAAGAGCAGCTTGAAGTGATTACTAAGGATGGATGAGCTTTTTTTCTCCCCAGTGAAAATAAATCCCTCACACTGCAGAAAACGCCCCTTTTTTCCAGAAGTGCACGACAAAATATCATGCTTCTGGGGGAAAACCATGCATAAGCCGTATTTATAAACCCGTGATGTCAGATTGTTTGGCCATCACAGGGAATGAACAGCATGGCTATTTAGCTATGCTGAAGGTGGAGGAGGAGCTTTTGAGCTACCTCTCTCCATTGACGGCAGGTAATTTAGGGGGGCCTGCTTTGCCTTCCAAGCCATATAAGGCCACCATGGCATTGGTGGGCAAGGCCTATGCAGTAGTGGGTCTTGCTTGTGGCTCCACTCGTGGATGCAAGGGCCATTGCAAGGGAGGCACAGAAGGCGAGTGGGGCAGCCTGCCTCCCCCCGCAGACAGCCAGGGGAACCGGCAGCCACAGTCACAGCCTGCTACTAGGCCTGATCTGAGAATGGTCATAATGGCCAAGCAGACAAAGGAGGAGTGGTCCTGAGGGGCTGTGGAGGGACATATCAGGGGACATGAGGTCATTAGGGCAGTTAGCCCCCAGTACTACTGTAGGGCCTCTCCTAGCCAAGGCTGTTCCAAGTTTTCAGTGTTCTCTGGTCAGCGAGCTGTCACAGAGCAAAAATCTGATGCTTTCCCTCTAATAGAATGTGGACAAGTTAACGTCACTAAAAGACCATTTGGCAGCGTGGAAACTACTGACAAATGTGTCTCCATGGGTTCAGTCTGCTGTAGAAAAGGGTTACCGGGTCCAGTTCAGAGGTGTGCTCACCACAGTAGTCAGCACAGAGCAGAGTCTGATGTTAGATCTTTGTCCAAGATCTCTCTTGGACAAAGGGTCAATAGAACATGTACCCCGTTTCCTGATGGAGGGAGGTTTTTACAGCTATTATTTCCTGGTCTGCAAAAAAGATGGGAGTATGCGGGCAATTTTAGATCTGCATCATTTGAACTGTACTCTTCGGACAGACAGGTTCAAGATGCTGATGCCCAAACTTATTGTACCACAGATTCAATATCGGGTTCTTCCCTTCAGCTAGCTTTTTGCCTCGCACCTTCACAAAGTGAATGGATGCCATGCTGGCTCCCTTGCGATTCCAGAGCAGAGGGTTAATTCTAACATGATCCAGGGTACTGGCAGTTCAACATGAAGATGTTGTTCTCATCCACATGAAAAGCTTGGGGCTCAGGTTGGACCTCAGAAAAGTATGCTTTCTTCAATGCAGAGGACAACTTTTCTAGAGGTTATAAGGATTCTACTATGATGAGCGCGTTTCCATCCCCAACATGAATAGGGTCAATCCTATCAACATTGAGCAAGATAAAGCTGGATCGCAGCATCCCCTCCAGTCTCTACGAGAGACTGTTGGAGCTTATGGCAGCTGCAGCCAATGTCATACCGTTGGGCCTATTGCACAGGACAGCGTTTCAGTGGTGGCTGAAAAGTTGGGGATTTCGTCCAAGGACGAAACCTCTGAGAGTAATCAGAGTCGCGCGGCGATGCCTACATGCTCTGAGAATTTGAAGGTGTCCCTGGTTTCTAGCCTTGGGTCACACTCTAGGGGTATCTCCTTATTGCAAGATGGTAATGACAGACACCTCCCTCATGGGCTGGGGTGCAGTCTTAGATGGCTGTCCAGCTCATGGTCTCTGGAGTGGCCATCATCTGGAGTGGCATATAAATTGCCTAGAAATGCGGGATATATTTCTAGCACTGAAATACTTTCTTCCTCAATTGAGAGGTCACCATGTGTTCATTGTGACAGCAACACAGCGGTGGTCTCATATATTGACCAACAGGGAGGAGTCCATATGGCAGAGGTTCGACCAAGCGGAAGTGGATGTGTTTGCCTCCAAGGAGGCAAGACACTGCCCGCTGTGGTTCACCCTGACTCCTCCCACACCAGTAGGGCTGGACGCCTTGGTGCACATGTGGCTGAGGTCAAATCTATACACTTTTCCCCCGATCGCTCTGCTCCCACAAATTCTAGCGAGAGTTCACCAAGACCATCTACGTCTGCTGCTAGCAGTACCTTATTGGCCAGCTCAAATATGGTACTCAGAGACAATATCCCTGCTAGACGACAGTCTTTCAGAGATTCCCATCCGCGGAGATCTACTGTCTCTAGAAGGAGGGCTGATTTATCACCCTCGGCCAGAACTATGGAAACTGAGGATCTGGCCCTTGAGGGGCACGAGCTCATAGATTCTGGTCTCACAACTGAGGTTGTAGAGACCATGTTGAACGCTAGAGAGCCATCCATGACGAAATGATATGCACTCAAGTGGCAACTTTTTGTCTCGTGGTGTGAGGAATGTCAGCTAAACCCAGTGAACTGTGCTATAGCTACAATCCTGGAGTTCTTACAAGGACGTTTCTCAGCGGGGTTGGCTCCTCCTATAATCAGGGTCTACCTGGCCGCCATTTTGGACAGCCATGCACTATTGATGGAGCCTCTATGGGGCAACATCCTCTACCTTTGAGGTTTATGTATGGTGTCAGGCGGCTGAGGCCCATCTGCAGACCATGCAAACCTTCCTGTGACCTATCTGTGGCCCTGAAAGGTCTGTCCGGTGCACCATTTGAGCCCTTAGAGTCGGCCTCTGAGAAGCTTCTGACTCTAAAAGTAACTCTTCTGCTGGCCCTGACATCTCTCAAGCAAGTAGGAGATCTACAAGCTCTCTCTGTTGCCCCTTCCTGCCTTGACTTTACCCTTGGATTAGCCAAGGCCTTCCTGTATCCTAGGCCGGATTATTTTCCTAAAGTGCCTACATCTGCTGCCCAGCCAGTAGTGTTGCAGGATTTCTGCCCCCCTCCGTTAATCACACCGGAACAAGAAAAATTGCACCGACTGTGTCCAGTAAGGGTTCTCTGTACTTACATCCACTTACATCCATCCAGTGGCGTAAGTTGGAGCAACTGCTGGTCTGCTTTGGCGGTGACAGTAGAGGTGATGCTGTGTCAAAGCAGTGCATCTCTAATTGGATAGTGGAAGATCTATCGTCATAAACCAGTCCATGGGGTACATGTTCTATGGCCCCTTTGTCCAAGAGGGATCTTATTTCCTGTGCTAACGTCAGGCTCTGCTCTGTGCTGATTACTGTGGTGAGTAGCTCTGAACTGGACCCGATAACCGTTTTCTACAGTAAACCGAACCCATGGAGACACATTTGGCATTTCCACGCTGCCAGCCGGTCTTTTAATGATGTTAACTCTTTCACATTCTCTTGGTGGGAAAGTATGAGATTTTCATTGCCCTGTGACAGCTCACTGACCAGAGAAGACTAAAAACTTGGGACAGCCATGACTAGAGGAGGCCCTATAGTATTACTGGGGGATAACTGCCCAAAGAACCTCATGTCCCCTGATACGTCCCACTGCAGCCCCTTAGGACTGCTTCTTCTTTGTCTTCTTGGCCTTTAAGATCATTCTCAGATCAGGCCTATTAGCAGACTGTGGCCGCCTGGTACCCCTAGCTCACTGCAGGGGGAAGCGGGCTGCCACACTCATCTTCTGTGCCTCCCTCACACCAGCGATGGCCTGGGCTCCATTCGTGGATGCCTGGGCGAGCTCGACACGACGGGGAAGGAACTGGCTGAATGCTGCCATATGTCGAGCTCACTCAGCAGGTCTGCTTGGTAGGCCTGCAAAACTGCCATTGTATACTGTGACCCACAAGCGAGACCTGCTGCCGCATAGGTCTTGCCCACCAACTCTGAGGTGGCCTTACATGGCTTGGATAGCAAAGCCGGTTCCCCTAAATAACCTGCCATTGATGGAGAGAGATAGCTCACAAGTGCCTCCTCCACCTTCGGCATAGCTAAATAGCCGTGAAGTTCATTCCCCACAATAATCTGGCATTGTGTGGTTATAAATACGGCTAGAGTATTGTTTTCCTCAGAAGCGTGATATTTCATCATGCGCTTCTGGAAAAAAGGAGAGTTTTCTATGGTGTGAGGGAGATTTATTTTCACTGGGGAGAAAGCACTCATCCAGCCTGCTATGAGCCACTTCCTCTTCCCTGGGCCAGTCTAGATTTAGTTTTTCTGTCTTAGTAATCACTTCAAGCAGCTTATATGCTTGAGAGCTGCTCTCCATTTTTGGTGCAATGGTATCCCCTTCTGGCTCCTCAGAGTCAGAGATGGTATTTCTTTTGGCTTTCCATAGCGGAAGGTGGAGTCGCAATGCAAGCTCCAATATCCGGCGGAGAGCCGGACCTGGAAGACAGAGCAAGAGTTAGAGCAGTGCTCGACTTTGGCTCCTCTTCCAGATCCATACGAGATCCCCAGGACCTGAGCTGCCCTGATGTGCTTCACCCCTAGACACTTCACACAGAAAGTGTTTTCATTCTTAACCTTTGTGAGGTGTTTGGGTCAAATTAACCCATTTCAAATTTTTACTAAAAGAAAAATGATACAATGATAAAATTTTCAACCTGAAACTTGGCCTTGGCTTATTTTTTGTGAAGAACATGTAAAAGAAAAAAATAATAATAATTGAGTACACATGGTACAATGCCCCCACACATTTATGTCCTTCATACAATGTTTGGGTCAATTTGACAGAGACACAGAAACATTGACAGACATACATAAACATACGCGCATACACACACACACACACACACACACACACACACACACACAGATAGAGAGAGAGAGCACACACACACAGCTAGAGAGAGAGACATACACACACACATACAGTATCTCACAAAAGTGAGTACACCCTTCACATTTTTGTAAATATTTGATTATGTCTTTTAATGTGACAACACTGAAGAAATGACACTTTGCTACAATGTAAAGTAGTGAGTGTACAGCTTGTGTAACAGTGTAAATTTACTGTCCCCTCAAAATAACTCAACACACAGCCATTAAACCGCTGGCAACAAAAGTGAGTACACCCCTAAGTGAAAATGTCCAAATTGGGCCCAAAGTGTCAATATTTTGTGTGGCCACCATTATTTTCCAACACTGCCTTAACCCTCTTGGGCATGGAGTTCACCAGAGCTTAACAGGATGCCACTGGAGTCCTCTTCCACTCCTCCATGATGACATCACGGAGCTGGTGGATGTTAGAGACCTTGTGCCCCTCCACCATCCGTTTGAGGATGCCCCACAGATGCTCAATAGGGTTTAGGTCTTGGCCAGTCCATCACCTTCACCCTCAGCTTCTTTAGCATGGCAGTGGTCATCTTGGAGGTATGTTTGGGGTCGTTATCATGCTGGAATACTGCATACTGATCATGCTCTGCTTCCGTATGTCACAGTACATGTTGGGATTCATGGTTCCCTCAATGAATAGCCGTATGAGTGCTGCCAGCATTGCTGTAGAGGTTGAAGGGGTGGGGGGTCAACCTGTCAGTGCTCAGACCATACACCGCACACTGCATCAAATTGGTCTGCATGGCTGTCATCCCAGAAGGAAGCCTCTTCTAAAGATGATGCACAAGAAAGCTGGCATACAGTTTGCTGAAGACAAGTAGACTAAGAACATGGATTATGAGACCAAGATAATCTTATTTGGTTCAGATGGTGTCAAGCGTGTTTGGCGGCAACCAGGTGAGGAGTACAAAGACAAGTGTGTCTTGCTACAGTCAAGCATGGTGGTGGGAGTGTCATGGTCTGGGGCTGCATGAGTGCTGCCAGCACTGGGGAGCTACAGTTCATTGAGGGAACCATGAATGCCAGCATGTACTGTGACATAATGAAGCAGAACATGATCCCCTCCCTTCGGAGACTGGGCCACAGGCCAGTATTCCAGCATGATAACAACCCCAAACACACCTCCAAGATGACTACTGCCTTGCTAAAGAAGCTGAGGGTGAAGGTGATGGTCTAAACCCTATTGAGCATCTGTGGGGCATTCTCAAATGGAAGGTGGAGGAGCACAAGATCTCTAACATCCACCAACTCTGTGAAGCTCTGGTGAACTCCATGCCCAAGAGGGTTAAGGCAGTGCTGGAAAATAATGGTGGCCACACAAAATATTGACACTTTGGGCCCAATTTGGACATTTTCACTTAGGGGTGTACTCACTTTTGTTGCCAGCGGTTTAGACATTAATGGCTGTGTGTTGAGTTATTTTGAGGGGACAGTAAATTTACACTGTTACACAAGCTGTACACTCACTACTTTACATTGTAGCAAAGTGTCATTTCTTCAGTGTTGTCACATTAAAAGATATAATCAAATATTTACAAAAATGTGAAGGGTGTACTCACTTTTGTGAGATACTGTATACACTTGCTACATTGTAAGCACCATGTAAGCTACATCCAAGCACCAAGAAGCCGTCTGCTCCCGCTTTCCTGCTCTCTTTACGCTCTGTATTGTGGGAACCTGCACAATAACATTTCTATCACAATCCACTGTTCAAGAACACTTTGAGAGCAGAAATAAAGAGGCCATACCACAAGACACAAACCACACAACAAAAGGAAAATGTCCCAAGTTATTTGACACATCTAGATGTAAATATCAGAAAACAAAAGCAGAAATTCTGATATATCATCCCTTATTCAAATTTTTACCTCAAATCTAAATGTATTCAGTGTAAAAACCAAAGAATTGGCCTTTTTATGTAAACACTTTCAGAGGGGACTGTACATCTGGGTGCAGTAGTGGCTGCAATGCTACCTCATTTGATGACTAGTGTGCCAACAGATAAAGCATTCGCCTGTTTTTGGGAGATGACAAGTTTGAATAATCAAAATGCCATAATAAACTGTTGCCAGGAGTCCAAGAGAGCATAATTATATATTATATATGTAAGCAGCAGGTTGAAAAGCTACAGTGGACATTAGACTTTTCCCTTACCAGTTGGTTGTTGTCATGCAGTAGTGGAGAACTACACCTACAGAAGTGGGTGGGGAGGCTACACATGTAGAGCCATAGTCACCCAGAACTGCAACACAAGTTTAAGTTCCCGTCACTCTTCTCCAAAATGTTACAATCAATCTACATATCTTAGCCATTAAATGAAAGTCTACATTCTCAGTTGGTAGTAGGCATCTTAATTTATTTATTTATTACAGTTTTCATTGAAGTTAACACTTTTAGAATTTTAAAATTAAAATGCAGTTACACAAAATGAAAATAATAAACTTTGTTTTATTATAAAGTAACTTGGTTGTTGTAAAAGGATGTTTACTATTTGATACCATATACATACATTATTTGATTACTTTGGAAAGACCTTAACATGGTTCATGAATTTCAGAAAATGTTCTCTTATTTCTTTGGTTCTTACTCCGTAAATAATTGGATTAAAACAGCTTGGGAAAAGCAAGTACATTGTACTCAGGAAGACACGGCTGGAGGGAGAGAAGTTGTTTCTTATTCTATATGACATAAAGGCAATTAAAGCAAAAGTCAGACTCACTGTCATGACAATTATATGAGTAATGCAGGTGTTAACAGCCTTTAAGCAGGTTTTGCCAGATCTTAGGACAGATGAAAGTATTGCTATATATGATATTGTAATGAAAATAAAATCAGCAGTCATCGTAAGAAAAACGGCCAAAAGCCCCAATGCATTGTTAATGGAAATATCTCCACATGCCAGCTGAACCAATGCCATGTGTTCACAAAAACAGTGATCTATTTCATTTGTTTCACAAAAAGTCAATTTTCCAGCCCAAGAAACCATTGTGGTAATTAAGAACACATTTCTGATAACTGGAAAAATAATGAACTTTAGAAAATTGGTTATTCCCATGTATTTGTGGTAATAAAGAGGTCTACATATAGCAAAAAAACGATCCAGAGCCATCCAAAGCAGTATAGTAGATTGAAATGTACCAACACAATGAATGCAAAACATTTGCACCAAACACCCCACAAGTGAAATTCCTTTCCAGTTAAATAAGAAATTTAGCAGCATATTTGGCACATAAAATATTGGCAAAGACAGGTCCACAACTGCCATAAGACCAATTAGTATACACATAGGAGAATGAAGAGCCCTCTGAGATACAATTAAATATATGAGTGTAAGGTTTGAAGTCGAAGACAATAAAAACATAAGAAGATAAGGAATGGATAGAATGGGCCGCCATTCTCCCAAATCATGAAAACCAGCAAGTGTAAATGTTGTAAATGAAATATTTTGTACAGGAGCCAACATTGTCTCAAGATTTCTAAGAATTCAGATCTGCCACCTCATATGTAAAGTTATGAACAGCCTAAATTGTAACAAGATCCAATTAAATTTCTGTCAACTGTTACAGTTCTATTTTATTTATTTATTTATTTATTTTTTTTTACTATATCTTGTTAATAGGTTAATATACCCTGCAAGCTGCACAGTTCCTTCAGGAAATCAGCATTATCATAAAATATTGTATTCCAAATTATATTATTTCATTGTAGTATATTTGCCAAAACTATTACAGAAATACAATTATTGCTCCCAATAATTTTAAAATAAATAATACATATTCACCTAGAATAATCTCATGCTCATTACACAATTACACATTAAACATTGTGTACAGTTGTCTAAGGAAACAAAAACACCATTTTACATTGCTCATCTATTAAGTCTTTCCAGCTAAAAAAAAGTAAAAAGTTAACTTGAATAAAAACAAAATTAGTCAAAATTACTTTTTGTAATATTGATGCATAGATGTGCCTTTCATAATTGGTTATCACGCATCCTCTTTTGCTTTTATTAGTCTTGGTCTCTATATACTATTCTTGCAGTCCCATGTGGATCTATCCTTTCTTTAGAATCTTCTAGATACATGCTTACCCTTCCATCCACACATACTGTATTTCATCATCTGTACTCTGTTCCTGTCTCAAAAGAAGCTTACCATAGTTATATAGGTTTGAAATACAGTTGCAATCAAAATTATTCAACATCCATTGCAAATCAGGTTTATTATCAAAATTTACAGACTTTCAGCTGTTTGCAATGAATAAATCAAACAAATGCAATTGAAATAGCTCAAGACAATGAATGCTTCTGTGACGCCTACAAATGTATTGTCACAATTGTTAAGTTGTTTTGTGTATTGGCCTGTATAAAAGGAACAATTTGAATGTATTTTTGCAATGGATTTGATTGGTGTTGTTGAGGATGCAATTGCTTTATTGTGCCACAAGGGGAGGTGTTTGTTTGTGTGGGCACTAGTAGGGCTGCATGATGCTTCCAGACAGAGAATGGCTTGCTGGGCAATCACAAGTAACATCTCCTGTGTCTGATTTTCCTGTACAAAATAGGACACAATATCTGTTCACAGGTTACTCATGCCTGAGGCCTGTAACACTTCAAGTAATTTCCCAAAATTCAACTGAAAATGCAACTTATAATGATTTCTCCAGTTTCAAAATTATTCAACCCCTTCATGGCAAGCATCTTTAGTACTTAGTAGAGCACCCTTTTGCCATTATGACCTGCTGCAAACGAGATGCATAGCCAGACACCAGCTTCTGGCAGCATTCCTGAGGAATCTGAGCCCATTCAACATGAGTAATGGCCTCCAGTTCAGTAATATTCTTGGGTCTGCGTGCTGCAACTGCCTTCTTCAAATCCCACCAAAGATGTTCTATGGGGTTTAAGTCAGGTGACTGTGATAGCCCTGTAGAATCTTCCAGGACTTCTTCTGCAACCAAGCCTTGGTGAAATTTGAGGTATGCTTGGGATCACTGTCCTGTTGGAAGGGCCAATGATGCCCTAGTTTCAGCTTCCTCACAGATGGCATGACATTTTCTCTTGGGATTTCCTGATACTTCAATGAATGTATATTGCCTTCCACATGCTGCAGGTTCCCAGTGCCAGAGGATGCAAAGCAGCCTGAGAGCATCACTGAGCCACCAGCATGCTTGGGCCATGTGGACAGAGTTTTTTCTTCATTCGTCTTCCTCCAGACATACCGCTGATCCATCGTGTTGAAAAGTTCCATTTTTGTTTCATCACTCCACAGAACAGCATCCCAAAACTTCTTTGGCTTATTTATATGATTTTGAGCCGATTTTTCTTGTGCTTTTGGGTCAGTAGTGGCGTACATCTTGGAGTTCTGGCATGGAAACCTTCGTGTTTAGTACGCACCTTACTGTGCTCACTGAAACCTCGGTGCCTGTTGCCACCAAGTCTTGCTGCAGGTCTTTTGAATTCACTCGCGGGTTTTTCCACAACCTCCTTTCTCAGAAATCTGGTTGCAGCCGTTGATAGCTTCCTTTTCTGCCCTGTCCAGGTATTTCATACATTTTCTGCCCCTAGCCAGTTAAGGTATTTCATGTGTTCCAGCTCAAGCACACCTGGTGCAACTAATAAAGCCAATGATTAGTTACATCAGATGTGCTTGAGAAAACACCTCTTTTGAATAGTTGTGCTGTTGTTAGGAATTCTATTCAGGGGGTTGAATAATTTTGAAACTGGAGAAGTCCTTATAAGTTGCATTTTCAGTTGAATTTGGGGAAACCACTTGCAGCATTCGTTATGGAACTATTTCAATTGATTTTGTTTGATTTGTTCATTGGAAACAGCTGAAAGTTGTAAATTTTGACAATAAACTTGATTTGCAATGGGGGTTGAATAATTTTGATTGCAACTATATTCTACTATTTCCTCATCTTTGCAGAAAAATCTGTGACTGACTTCATGAATCAAGTCACCTTGGATTATGGACAGAGATGTGAGGGCTACAAGAAACTCACCAGGACTTTGATGGACTCCATCTTCACTGTGGAAGAGATGGCAACGTGCTCCATCACAATAAAAAAGGGGATCGTCGGGGAAAAAAGACAGAGCCTTGACCAAGCAAAGTGAATCTAGTAATTGGTAAGCATTCCAGAATGTTATTTGGGATAATGCAATTGTATCAGTTTGTTAACACACACAAAATGTCACTCTTTTTCAATTATTTCATTGGTAGCATTACTATCAGGTCCCATTCGTTAGCATTAGTTAATGCATTAGCTAACATGAGTTATATAGTTTTTACAGCATTTATTAAACTTTGTTAATTTTACTGAATAAAAATACAATTGTTGATTGATTGTTCATGTTAGTTCATAGTGCATTAACTAATGTTGGCAGATACAACTTTTGATTTTAAGAATATATTAGAAAATGTTTAAATTAACTAATTAAGATTAATAAATGTTGTAGAAGTATTACACATTGTTAGTTTGTTAACTAATGTTAACAAATGAAACCTTATTGTAAAGTGTTACCATTTCATTACCTTCCTCAATGCACAGTTAGGATATAAGTCAATGTAAATAAAATAATGCATTCAAGGATCAACTGTTGACACCAGTATTACACAATATGAATTAATTAGGCCCTCTTCTGAATCCAAACTTGTTTTTAAATTTAGTAGAATTTCATTTAATTTCTTACAGACCATGTAAAAAAAAGTTTACATAGACATTGTAGACACTGAGATCAAGGCCTGTATGGCAGAAAAATTAAAAGACACCAGGAGACCAGGCAGAAGCTACAGCTGAGTCTATTGAAAGCCAAGCTCAACTGATTAAACAGGTGGAATCAGGTGTGGCTCCTGCTTGGTTGGAATGAAAACCTGCACCCACACCGGCCCTTTGCGGATAAGATTGGACACCCCTGCCATAGACCTTACAGAAGAATATGGTGCTATATTGCATGGTAAATTTACTGCTTATTCAATGTGTAGTTGTTATTTAAAATCTTTTATTTAAAAAAAAAAAATGTAAGTACTAAAACTGTTTTGTATTGTACACATACTCACTTGCATTTTACATGTTATCCCATGGGTGTCACATATTAAACCATGAAAGTGTTCCAAAACCACATTTCGCATGTGCAAAGTACATGTTTCACATGTGTTCCACATATTTCACATGTAATTTTAACATGTTTTCACACATTAAATTTCACATGTGCATAATCACATGAACATGTGGTCACATTTGACCACGTGTTTTTGCACAAGTGAAATTCATGTGATTGTTCTGTAAGAGCACCTTTCACAGCTACCTAGATCTACAGTACTTAAGGGTGTCGCGTGCCACATTACTAATTCAAGACAAACTAAAGAGTACCTGTACAATTTCAGTGAAATGAAAATGAACACAGCATCATTTTATGGTGGCAGGATGACACAAAGAAGGTAAAAATTGAAAATGCCTATAAAAAAAAAGATTATACTGAAATTGGTTATTATTTTCATATTATCTATGAACTGCAACGTTGTAATCATTCCACTATTTTGACACACACCTTTGATGGAAAACAGACACCCACTCCTAAACCGACCGCAGTGAGGCGAATGAAGCAAAAGAAGTGCATGGTCCAGAAAAAAACAGTTAAGTTGCCTGTTATTAGTGTATAATACAATATATAATACTATATAAAACAATGCATACAGTGTATTAATACAATGTGCTTTCTTCCAATATAGGCAAGTGTCATGTTTGAACAAGTTTCAAACACTGGACACCAAGAGTGAGAAATTGTGGTGGAGGACTTGAAGCCTGAGCTAGCGAGGCTGAAATCCAAGATTGATGCCCTGAGGAGAGAGCTCTGTGTCTGCAAGGAGGCATATGCAGGCACAAAAGCAGCTCTTGCAGATTTAAAAATGACACACACCTGGCTCATCCAGGCCCAAGTGGCTGTTGTGATACAGCTAAGAGAGGCTCACACAGCAACAAAGGCATTGAGGACTCACCTCAACTGGGCCTGCCCCCCAACATCTGACTGCCCAACCAAGGTTCAAAGACATCAAAGACAGAGTCAACAAGTTCTTATGCTCCCCAAGGAACGCTGCATTTTTAACTAACGTAAATATTTTTATTTTGGAAAAAATCATAAATTGATTTAATGTTCCCATTTCCTTTGTATTAATAAATTTAATTCATAAAACCTAATTATGCCTTATCTTTATTTCCTTAAGACACTTAAGGAGTAAACAGTGTTTACTGTCCAAGACTCAAACTGTTATTAATACATAAACTCAAATACATTTGGCAAGCATGAAATATCATGTATAATATTTTGTTTAGAGAAAACTTAAGAACAATTGAAATCCACTTTTAAACATGAAGTGTAATGATAGATATCCTACCTTTTTAGAAGAGCTGCAATATCCTTCTTTTAGCGCTGAATCTCCTGAGTAACCTGTCATGCCATTCTTTCACCTTGAATTTTGTTTTAGAGCATGTTCAAATACCAGTAGGATGAGTTGTTCTTTCCTCTGATGTAACATGCTCTGTCTGTGCTGTGTGAACACATTACAAAGGTAGCCATGAATGCCCCAAAAGTTACTCCGTGTCTGAGTGCAGTGTGCATACTGACATTGCAGCTAGAGTCCCAGAGAATTGTTGCTGTGCATCAAGAGGGGTCCATTTATCCCTGTTAAAATTAGCAATTTCAATCCATACAAACTGGTGAGCGACAGTGAATTCAGCATCCATATCTGTTTTGGTGATTTCCAAGAGTGGTTTAACTGTTTTACTGTACAGAAAGTCATTGCTCCCAGGGTTGAGGGTACACTGTGCTTGGACCAACTATCTGTTGCATTCACTGAACCATGCTGACATTTTAATGACCGTATCCAAAATGCTAAAGAAGTCTTTTACATTTTGTCTCATGCTCATTCCACTACAAATTTCTCAAGAACTTTACTTGCATATTTTCACCGTTTGGAAGAAGTCACTGGTTGCCCATCATTGAATTGTGCCCACAATGCTTCAAACTCACTATTACACCTCAGATTCTGAATGCACTCATACACACTATGCACATGTTTTAGACCAGTGTACAGATTGGTTGCTTCAGCCTGAAGTATCTTGTTTGCAGTGTCAAAGAGAAGGAGGATCCTATGTACCATCACAGTAATGAACTTGAAATCCACTTCAGACACCAACTTCACCAGACCTGCAGCCTCCATTTTTATGTCTGTGCTGTATTCTCTACTTGAGCGTCGTAGGCCTATGTCAGACAAAAAATTCACAATGTTGCCATAGCGTCTTACTATGACAGACCCTGTTGGCAGGTGACCTGTCCACCATAGATCCAGAAGTCTTTTCAACATTCCACCACTGTACTGAGCAGCCACTGTTGGTTTCTTCACAAATTTAAATAGGTTGTCACAGACAGTGAAAAATACCCCAGTGCGTTCTCCGATAACATTGCACGCACCACCACCAAATGCAAATGATGGTTGAAAGAGTGAATGCATGTTAACTCTGTTAACATAAGATTATTTAACAACAATGCAGCCAAGTCTCCAGTTGTTGCAATAGACAACAGCTACTCGTGAACTTCATTATTTTTGTTCAGGTAGCGAGTGATAATGGAAATGTTTTCATGGCCTTTGGCATCTTGGGTTCCGACCTTTAGTGTGTACCTTGAATTTCTTACCTCTTTCACAATTTCTTCAGTTACAAGGTCACTCATAAGACCATTTTTAATTTCATCATTAATTTCATTTTGAATGTCATGTGACATGCACCTGGCATTGGCAGGTGTAGTGATCAAAAAAAAATTAGCAAGCTCTTTGTATTTTTGTTGAGTGTAAACCATCATGGACAAAAAAAGCCCACTGCCCCCTCTCCTACTGAGCTAAAAGCATCCAACAAACCCCTAAGAGGAGGTGCATTTGAAACAAGAAACTCAATTATCTCAACAACAAATTCAGAAAAATACTTGTGATTTCTCTCTAACTGTCCCAAATTAACTAAAGTTTCCCCTGCCCCTGCTGTGCTGCATGATTCCTTTTCCTTCCACAGTGCCATGCATTTTAATTGTTTTTTTGCAGACACATGCCTGGAAAATCCCTTTGAAGAATCCACTGCATGTCTCCAATTAGAATAGCTGGTTAGCATGAAGGCTTTGTCAGCATTAGCCCCTGCACTGAATTTTCTACATGGAAAACAAAAGGCTGAATCAGAGGAATGTGAATATTGCAGCCATTCTCTTCCTTTAAACCAGCTACTGCAGAATGAACATTTACTGCCATTGAACATTTGACGAGTTTGCAAGCAGACCTGGGCTGGGTTCTCTGTGCATCAGGTCATCAGGCACCTGCGGAGGGGGATGGGCCTGGGTGCTCATCAAAAAATGCAGCTGCATTTTGATGGCTGTCATTTTTGGCTCTCACTTTTAGTGTCCCTCTTTATGTCTGAAACACAGTGTAGATATTTTCTTATGTCCATTCTCTAATGATGATACTTCATACAAAGTACAGCTCAAACTGAACTGATATCATGTTATTTGTGTGCAGATACTACCGTGGTCAAATGTGAAAACCATGTGCCTATAACACTAATTGAAATTTAACAAGATGTGTGTTGTTCATGTGCCTTGTTTTGCCCACCTCACGAAATAAGGCAGCCCTCAGGCAGCAAAAGACAAGAGTCTTTATTACGCATATATGGTAAAGGTAGCTTATAACCATGAACACACAAATTAAACCAAGGAAGCACAAATATGATCTAAGGGGGAAATATGTCTTTTTCCCCCTCATGGCACAGGGCCTGAAACGCATACACTGCTAACCCGCTCTCCAATCCAGTGAAATCACAGAGCAAAAATGAAAACAAATGCACCCCCATGCTGAAACACATCTATTGACATACAGCTCTAATAGTGCAAATATACAACTGTGTGAGATGTGAATTTTGAGACTGATTACTTATAGAAATGTATGACTTTTACCATTATTAAATATTTGGTATGCACACTCTAGTTAAAAAAAGAGCCATTAGTTTAGGATAAGCAGAATTCAGACTGATGGATTTTTCCATTTCCAGTTTTTCCATGAAGCTCTCCCATCCTCATGATGTGAATTGGGCCCCTCTGTGACTCGCAATGTCTTCAAGTTGGCAGACCCCAGGAACCTCTGCAGTTCCTTGATGGTGGTGGAACTGGGCCAGTTCTTGACTGTTGTTATTACGACACGGCGAAATCGGCGCAGCAGCTCACAAAGTGTAGTGCCACCCAGGGACGTGGTGGAGGAGGACTACACTTCCCAGTCATACCCGCGCTCGAGTTTGCCGGAGTTCTAATTACGAACACCTGCAAACACCTAACGTTATATAAGGGCCTCCCTAGCATGAGCCGCTTGCGAAGTAACCGCTCAGCAGCCTCGTCTCTATTTGTTTTCCAAGCCGATATCATTAGAAGTGTTTTCCCTAGTGCTCGCCTTCACGCTCATCTCTCACTACGCTTCTGCTTACGTCCCTGATACACAGCTTACCTGTCCTGGCCCGACTCGATTCTCGTTCTGGATTCTTCCTCACGTCATTCCTCCGCTCGCCCACGCTTGTCTCCGTCTACGCTTCGTAACAGTTGTGAAGAATGAAATCTTGGAAACATGAAATTCACACGTCTTGATGTACACCCTTGATGAAGATATGGTTTTATACATGGTTAATATATATCTTTCTGTGGATGGAGAGTAAATCATAATGTCGTTGATGTACGCAATTACGAATTTGTCCAGTATGTCTCAGAGGATATCACTAAGTAGACACTGGGACACAAGAGCCCATTTGACATTATGCAGTATTCAAAGTGGCCAGCGGTAGTGCTAAAGGCTGTTTCACATTCATCTTCTTGAATGCAGATTAGATTATAAGCACTTCGCAAATCAAGCCTAGTGAAAATCTAGTGCTGCTGGGACCAAGTGCAGAGGATAACAATACTTAACAGTGATTTGGTTCAGTCCACAATAATCAATACAAGGCCTGAGGCCATCACATTTTTTTTTCCACAAAGAAGAATCCTGTCAACACTGGGGTATGAATGAATATACCCTTATTCCAGGGCCTCCTCAATGTACTTGTCCATAGCTTGACTTTCTTTGCCAGAAAGGGGGTCATTCCAGGTGCAAGGGGGCATGACAACTGCTATGAGTTTTATGGTGCAGTCTTCAGTACAGTGAGGGAGAACGCTGCTGACCTTAGCCTTGCTGAGTGTGAAAAGATCTATGGGTCATGGGTGTGCATCCTGGGGAACTCCAACACAACTGGAAACTTGGTTGTAACTGTGATGAGCAGTGAAATGTGTTTTTAGTGCAAGGCACTGTTGTGAAGCAAGATAATTTCAGTATGATGGGTTTATGGCCCTCCTCCTATGGGTCCCTCATCCAGGGCTTGGTTGTGCAAGGGGTGTTGGAGCAGCTGGGTGGTCAAGTTTAGTCTTTCAACAAGTGCACGGTTTGATAAAGTTGATAGTTGCTCCAGAGTCAATCAGGGCTGTAAGTGTAAAGAGACTTTCTAAGTACCTTATCTGAACATTATTGGCAAAGTTTAGAGGAGATATAAATTCTGGAAGGACTCAGCATGTGGAAGTGAGAGGAGGAAGCAGCTTGCTCAAAGATTTGCTGGGGTACGTTGAATGGTGGTCTAAAGGAGCACTGTGCCACTTGGTGCTTGCTACTCTCCAAGGAGGTGGCCTTGGGGCACTTCAACCTGTTTTCAGTCCAGCATACCTGCTTCCATCATGTGATGGCAAAGTATTTTGTCAGCTGGCAGAGAAGGCAGCAGTTGCAGGTTAGAATGCTTTATATATATATATATATATATATATATATATATATATATATATATATATATAAAAAAATGGCAACTCCTAAATATTAAATACATTCATTGTCACAAAAGAGGCAAGGTTCAGGCAAGGTACAAACCAAGTAAATCATGCAAGGCATGAGAATCAAAACCAGATCAAAAACCAAAATAATACAGATGGGCTATAATGCTTGGTAACATTAAGTAAGATACACAGAGTGGATATTTTGCAGAGAACTGTTGGTTTGTGTGGGTATTTATGCAGTGTCCATGATTAAGTCCAGGTGGGTGTGATCAGTAATATGTCGACTGAGAACATGACAGAGTTCATGTCTGTTGGGTGTTGTAGTCCATGGTGGCCATTTCTGTAGGCCACAAAGCAGGTTGGGAGTTGTGGTCCATGGAAGCCATCTTTGTAGGCCACGATGCATTTTGGGGAGTGTAGTGTGATGCCGATTCCGAAGTTGAAGTGACAGCATGGCTATTCAAAGATTGTATAATACAAATACAAATATTAATAATGACTTTTTCACCATGGAACTATAAGTTGGATGTCTAACTACCCTAAACAAAGACTGACCAGCAACCAGATACAGACAATTCACTTTATTTACAATTTACTTTAGTAATCAAAAATAAAGTACATACACAAAAAAGAACCTATACTATCTTTCATGCATTTTGATAACAACATGATAACCATAGCGTGCTGTCTAAAGCTCAATGAAATTTTACAGAAATACATAAACACAGTACCTCAGGGGAATTTGACCCATCCTTCCTGCATGATAAAGGTCTCTGATTAATTAATAAAACATTGGACCTGTTAAGGAAGCAGTGTCCTTCTGGTCGATCTCAGAAGCCAAGCCCTTCTGATCGGTGAATACACTTGGATTTTTTTCCCCACTCAGGAATAGCAAAATAGTGGCAAAAAGTCACTATGAAAAGTTGACCTTATTTGTTGCATAAGCAGCAGTTTTAAAAGATGCAGTGTGCATTTTAAAAAAAATACTATAAAGAGCAATAAACAGTAATAAATGAAACAAAGGCAATATTTGGTGTTACGACACTTTTGCTTTAAAAAAAAAAAAAAAAAAAAAGTAGTCTCCGGTAGAATTAGTGAATTAGTGCAGTTTATAAGGAAATGAGCTGTAAGTTTTACTGAACATCTTGCAGAACATGATATGGTTCTTCTGGAGACTTTGACTGTCATACTTGCTTCTAATTTTTGCAGCCAAATCCAGCAGCCTTCATTATGTTTTTTGTCTGAAAAATGTCTTATTTTTAAAAATAAAAATGCCACTTAATATGCTGCTTTCTTTACTGCCATACAAATATTTTTCTGTAACATTTCATTTTGTACTTCAAAATGAATATTGGGTAATCTAAAATGTGTTTGTACTGACTTGATAATGTAGAAGTCATAAAATAAAAATCGATAACAAAGTTTGTACTTAAAAAAAAATAGGGTGCCTAAGACTTTTGCACAGTACTGTACATTATATAATTATTTTGAAAAGACTTTTAAATGATTCATGAATTTCAGAAACTGTTCTCTTATTTCTTTGGTTCTTACTCCATAAATAATTGGATTAAAACAGCTTGGGAAAAGCAAGTACATTGTACTCAGGAAGACACGGCTGGAGGGAGAAAAATTGTTTCTTATTCTGTATGACATAAAGGCAATTAAAGCAAAAGTCAGACTCACTGTCATGACAATTATATGAGTAATGCAGGTGTTAACAGCCTTTAAGCAGGCCTTACCAGATCTCAAGATAGAAGAAAGTATTACTATATATGATATTGTAATGAAAATAAAATCTGTAGTTATTGTAAGAAAAACAGCCAAAAGTCCCAATGCATTGTTAATGGAAATATCTCCACATGCCAGCTGAACCAATGCCATGTGTTCACAAAAACAGTGATCTATTTCATTTGTTTCACAAAAAGTCAATTTTCCAGCCCAGGAAACCATTGTGGTAATAAAAAACAGATTTCTAATAACTGGAAAAATAATGAACTTTAGAAAATTGGGCATTCTCATGTATTTGTGGTAATAAAGAGGTCTACATATAGCAAAAAAACGATCCAGAGCCATCCAAAGCAGAATAGTAGATTGAAATGTACCAACAAAATAAATGCAAAACATTTGCACCAAACATCCCACAAGTGAAATTCCTTTCCAGTTAAACAAAAAACTTAGCAGCATATTTGGCACACAAAACATTGGCATAAACAGGTCCACAACTGCCATAAGACCAATTAGTATACACATAGGAGAATGAAGAGCCCTCTGAGTTATAATTAAATATATGAGGGTAAGGTTTGAAGTCGAAGACAATAAAAACATAAGAAGATAGGGAATGGATAGAATGGGGCGCCATTCTCCCAAATCATGAAAACCAGTAAGTGTAAAAGTTGTGAATGAAATATTTTGTACAGGAGTCAACATCATCTTGAGATTGCAAATTCCTAAGAATTCAGATCAGCCACCACATATGTAAAGATTTGAACAATTTGGGATGGATAAAAGTTGAAGATTGTCTTATCAATTAGTTCTAACAAGATCCAATTACAATCTTTACAATTATTTGAATTATGTACTATATTTCTTATCAGAAATACATTGCGAGCTGCACTCTGCCTTCAAGTATCACTAGTTTCATTAAAAAAAAATTGCTTTCCAAGTGATATATAATTTCATTGCAGTATCTGGCCCAAACTGTTATTTTTGCAAAATAACTTCTAAACTTTCATGTAAAACTTCTAAACTTTCATGTAAAAAAAAATCTAAGTATTGCTAGATAACAATCTCCAGAATAATTTTCAGAGAAAAAAAGTTAATTCAACTATATATACAGACATATACAGTACTTTGAACTGTGGCAACAAGACAAACTTGCATATATTCCTTTTTTAACACTAATGCATAGATTTCCTTGTCTTATAACTGCTTATGACGTGTCCTGTTTTGCAAGTTTGTCTTGGTCTCTGTACACCATTGTTGCAGTCCCGTGTGGTGCTATCCTTTCTTTAGAATCTTGTGAGGCAATATGATGGATAAGCTCTGTTCATTCATGCTTGACTTCCGATCCACACATATACTATATTTCATCATCACATTTGTGCTCCATTTCCTTCACAAAAGAAGCTTACCACATTTTTGTGGGAAATAAGAAATTATTTAGCTTTGGCATAAAATTTAAGTATTTTCTGAATGTCTCCACTTTTCGCAGTTTCCATACTATTGAGGATAATTGAACAAAAAAATCAGGTGTTTCATTATGTCTTTCTAATAATGTCTAGACACCTATTTGGATGCTTTTTCAGCTGTGAAACTGCTGTGATCTGGCCCTTTAATCTATTCAATCAGATGTACACAGCAAAAAGCAACCACTACCAAATTTCGCACAGAAATCGTTGAGGTTACGCATGTAACCCTGTTCCCTGAGAAGGGAACGAGACGTTGCATTTAGCATAACAGTGTGGGAGAGCCTTGCACGCGTGACCGGTATCCGAAGCTTGTGTAAAATCACGCCTCTACTTATAGGCCTGCCATGATCAGGTGACGTGGCAATTAAGCATGTCGCATACTATATATATGGCACCCGTGAACCACGCAGCCAGCCTCTATTATCTGAAGCGAAGACGCAATTCACAGGCCTGCCCTGGTATGACAGTGCTATGCAACGTCTCGTTCCCTTCTCAGGGAACAGGGTCACATGCGTAATCCCGACGTTCCATTTCAAAGGGAACTTCGACGTTGCATTTAGCATAACAGTATGGGAATGGGAATACCCACTACGTCATACCGAGGGTACAGCCTGTTCAAAAATTCCCAAGCCCGAAGGTCACTGCAAGACACTTGAGCCCGGGGTGGAATGAATATCCAAGTTATAATAACGAATGAATGTGTGTGGCGTAGACCACTCTGCGGCCGCACACACATCCTGCAAGGATACCCCTTTGGACAAAGCCTTCAAGTAGGCAACCGCCCCAGTGGAATGAGCTCTTATGCCCAGAGGCGTGGCGAGACTGCACGCCTCGTAAGCCATAGAGATTGCTTCCACAATCCAATTTGAGATGCGCTGCTTTGACACAGCATCACCTTTACTGTCGCCGCCAAAGCAGACCAGCAGCTGCTCCAACTTACGCCACTGGCCGGAGCTGTGGACATAAGTACCGAGAGCCCTCACTGGACACAGCAGGTGCATCCTCTCTTGTTTCGGTGTGAGGAATAAAGGAGGGCAGAAAGCTTGCAACACCATAGGGTGGGAAGCCGATGTAGGCACTTTAGGAATATTATAAGGCCTAGGATACAGGAAGGCCTTGGCTAATTCAGGGGCAAAGTCAAGGCAGGAAGGGGCAACAGAGAGCGCTTGTAGATCTCCTACTCGCTCGAGAGATGTCAGGGCCAGCAGAAGAGCCACCTTTAGAGTCAGAAGCTTTTCAGAGGCTGACTCTAAGGGCTCAAATGGGGCCCCTGACAGACCTTTCAGGACCACAGAAAGGTCCCAGGAATTTATGCGTGGCCTCCAGATGGGCCTCAGTCACCTGACACCATGCATGAACCTCAAAGTTAGAGGATGTTGACCCACAGAGGCTCCATCAATAGGGGCATGGCTGGCCAAAATGGCGGCCATGTAAACCCTGATTGTAGAAGGAGCCAACCCCACTGAGAAACGTCCTTGTAAGAACTCCAGGACTGTAGCTATTGGGCAGTTCACTGGGTCTAGCTGATGCTCCTCACACCACAAGACAAAAAACAACCACTTGAGTGCATACAATTTCCTTGTGGATGGTGTGCTAGCATTTACTGTAACATGGTCTGTACAACCTCAGTTGTGATACCAGAATCTATGAGCTGGTGCCCCTCAGGGCCAAGACCCACAGTTACCATAGTTCTGGCCGAGGGTGATAAATCAGCCCTCCGGGTTGAGACAGTAGATCCACTCTAAGGGCTCAAATGGGGCACCTGACAGACCTTCCAGGACAACAGAAAGGTCCCAGGAAGGTACGCACAGCCTGCAGATGGGCCTCAGCCGCCTGACACCACACATAAACCTCGAAGTTAGAGGATGTTGACCCACAGAGGCTCCATCAACAGGGGCATGGCTGGCTGAAATGGCGGCCACGTAAACCCTGATTGCAGGAGGAGCCCATCCAGCTGAGAAACGTTCTTGTAAGAACTCCAGGACTGTAGCTATTGCGCAGTTCACTTGGTCTACAGTGGATCTCTGCGGATGGGAATCTCCCAAGGAGTGCCATCTAGCGGGATATTATCTGTGAGAACCATTTTCGAGCCGGCCAATAAGGTGCTACTAGCAGCAGACATAGACTATCTTGGCGAACTCTCGCTAGAACTTGTGGGAGCAGAGCAATCGGGGAAAAGCATACAGATGTGACCTTGGCCACATGTGCACCATGGCATCCAGCCCTAATTTTGCTGGAGGAGTGAGGGCAAACCACATTGCGTTGTCTCCTCAGAGGTGAATACATGCAGTCCTGCTTGGTCAAACCTCTCCCATATGGACTCCACCACTTGTGGATGGAGCCACCAATCCCTGGGCCTCAGCCCCTGAATCAACAAGATGTCTGCCCCCACATTACAGTTGCCCAGAATGTACATTGCACTCATTGGCAAAACTTTCCCTCTGCCCAGAGAAGAATTACTTGCACTTGCCTGAACAGGGGGCATGGACATAATCCTCCCTGGTGGTCAATATATGAGACAACTGCTGTGTTGGTGACCTTTCAATTGAGAAAAAAGGAATTTCATTGCTAGAAATATGGCCCATATTTCTAGGCAATTTATATGTCGCTCCAGGTGAGGGCCACTCCAGAGACCATGAGCTGGACAGCTGTCTAAGACCGCGTTCCAGCCCTTGAGGGAGGTGTCTGTCATTACCGCCTTGCGCTATGGAGACACCCCTAGAGTGTGACCCAAGGCTAGAAACCGGGGACACTAAAATTCTCAGAGCATGTAGGCATCACGGCGTGACACTGATTACTCTCAGAGGTTTTGTCCTTGGATGAAACCCCCAACTTCTCAGCCACCACTGGAATGGTCTCCCGTGCAACAGGCCCAATGGTATGACGTTGGCTGCCCATAAGCTCCAATAGTCTCTCATAGAGACTGGAGGGGATGCCAAGATCCAGCTTTATCTTGCGCCCTCATCGTAGTAGAATCCTTATAACCCCTAGAAAAGTTGTCCACTACAATGGAGAAAGCATACTTTTCTGAGGTTCAATCTGAGCCCCAAGCTTTCCATGTGGGCAAGAACAACATCTCAATGTTGAACCGCTAGTTCCCTGGATCGTGCTAGAATTAACCAGTCGTCCAGGTAGTTTTGTACACGGATGCCCTGGAGTCACAATGGAGCCAGAATGACATCCATGCACTTTGTGAAGGTGCGAGGGGATAGAGCTAGCAATATTTCTATGTGGAAATATGCACCTTTTAGATCTATCGTCACAAACCAGTCCTCAAACTGAGTCTGTGGAACAATAAGTTTGGGTGTCAGCATCTTGAACCTGTATGTCCGAAGAGTACAGTTCAGATGACGCAGATCTAAAATTGGCCGCATACTCCTATTTTTTGCAGACCAGGAAAAAACGGCTGTAAAAACCTCCCTCCCTCAGAGAACGGGGTACATGTTCTATGGGCCCTTTGTCCAAGAGGGATCTTACTTCCTGCGCTAATGTCAGGCTCTGGTCTATGCTGACTACTGTGGTGAGCACACCTCTGAACCAGGGGGTTCAAGCTCTAAACTGGACCCTTTTCTATGGTAGACAGAACCCATGGAGACACATTTGGCAGTAGTTTTCATGCTGCCAGATGGTCTTTTAGTGATTAACTATTCCACATTCTATTGGAGGGATAGCATCAGATTTTCAATGCCCTGTGACAGCTCGCTGACCAGAGAACACTGAAAATTTTGGGTCAGCCTTGGGTAGGGGAGGCGCTACAGTAGTACTGGGGGCTAACTGCCCTAACAACCTCATGTCCCCTGATACGTCCATCCACGGCCCCCCAGGGCCACTTCTCCTTTGTCTGCTTGGCCATTATGACCATTCGAAGGTCAGGCCTAGTAGCAGGCTATGACTGTGGCTACCCGGTTTCTTTCTGTCTGCGGGGGGAGGCAGGCTGCCCCACTCGCCTTCTGTGCCTCCCTTGCAATCGACTGTGCATCCACAAGTGGAGCCACAAGCAAGACCCACTATTTCATAGGCCTTGCCCACCAATGCCACGGTGGCCTTACATGGCTTGGAAGGCAAAGCCGGCATCCCTAAATTACCTGCTGTCAATAGAGAGAGGTAGCTCGAAAGCTCCTCCTCCACCGTCAGCATCGCTAAATAGCCATGCTGTTCATTCCCCGTGATGGCCGAATAATCCATCATCATATGGCCTATGCGTGGTTTTCCCCCAGAAGTGTGATATTTTGTCATTCACTTATGGAAAAAAAGGGCGTTTTCTGCAGTGTGAGGGATTTACTTTCACTGGGGAGAAAAAAGCTCATCCAGTCTTAGTAATCACTTCAAGCTGTTCTTTATATGCTGCTCCCAGTTTTTAGTACACCACTCTGGCTCAACGGAGTCAGAGAGGATTTATTACCATTATTTTTGTGTGTGTTTTTTTCGTCTTTTTTTAAACTTTTTGGCTTTCCATAGCGGAAGGAGGAGTCATGACGCGAGCTCCAAAATCCAGCTGAGAGCCACACCTGGAAGACAGAGCAAGAGATAAAGCAGCGCTCATCTCCGGCTCCTCTTCCAGATCCACAAGAGATCCCCCGGACCTGAGACAATTAGCTGCCTTGGCAGCAGCTAGCTCAGATCCGCGAGGCTCTGAAACCCAACTCGCTTCCCAGCGGCGCTGTGTACTGTAGGCGTTACAATGCACAGCCTCTCAAGGCTCGAATCGCATGCCCTCCCTAGACACTTCACACAGAAAGTGTGCACTACTCTCCCTGATGAAACGGGAGCAAGCCGTAGCACACTTCCTGAATTCTCTCACTCATATTTTTCTCTCTTGTTCATTCCTTTTTTCTCTCTCTTTTTTTTAAAGGGATAGAAAAGTCCAGAGATTTTGAGAAAAGATTGAGAGAAAATGAAGCATCTTTTGTTTCTTTGCACAAACAACCGACATGCAGTCTCGTTGAAGATAATAAGGCTCACGGCGCCGTTCACAGGTGCCATATTTATATCACGCGACACACTTAATTGCCACGTCACTTGATCATGTCAGGCCTATAAATAGAGGCATGATTTTACACAAGCTTCAGATACTGGTTGCGCGCGCAAGGGCACTCCCATACTGTTATGCTAAACCCAACATCGAGTTCCATTTGAAAGGGAAACAAAAAGGGTAAGGGAAAGAAAACTGTTTGCTTTATGATATGCAATGCCATTTTGATAGTATGGCACTGAGAATACTACTTGAATGTGCTGCTTGAGAGAGGTAAATAGAGAAGTAAAAAAGTTTATCACTGTGACAGTTTAATTCTCTGTTATTTCAGTGTGATGTTTCAATAGCATCTTACATATGAACAGTGGACAACAAAGAAGACTCAATGGCTCATTGCCCACATTTGCATCTATACTTCAATAAAGTGACTTTTATGAACAGTAATGTCACTACAATTTAGCAACATCATTAAAACCAAAGAGAAAGTACAGGCAGCAGAAATGAGGCTCCCTTGCAGGGTTTGGCCATGAAAATTTTATAGTATTCACTTTTGAATTTAAGAATTGTATAAATTTATCCAATTGTGCATCATGACCAACTCTTGATGCATGACTTAAATATACTGTTGCTTAATCCATCCATCCATCTTCTACCGCTTACTCCTTTCAGGGTCACGGGGGAACCTGGAGCCTATCCCAGGGAGCATGGGGCACAAGGCGGGGTACACCCTGGACAGGGTGCCATCGCAGGGCACAGTCACGTACACACTCACACACCCATTCATACACTACAGACACTTTAGACACGCCAATCAGCCTACCATGCATGTCTTTGGACTGGGGGAGGAAACCGGAGCACCCGGAGGAAACCCCCGCAGCACGGGGAGAACATGCAAACTCCGCACACACATGGCCCTGGCGGGACTCGAACCGCCTGACCCTGGAGGTGTGAGGCGAACGTGCTAATGACTAAGCCACCGTGCGCCCCTCTGTTGCTTAATATATAATCCAATTAAAATGTTCTCATAAATAAATCAGGCAGTACCACCTGCTGTACCTTGAAACTGTAAATAACATTTCAAACACTTTTTTGGCAAAATGTTTATCACAAAATTTATTCGTTATTTGCCATCTGGGTCTTTGTGTAAAAAAAAAAAAAAAAAAATTCCAGACAAGTTTTATATGAAATGTTGGTGTACAATCTTCAGACCTCAAGAGTTACTAACAAATGATTCTCATTTAAATTGTTCATTTTTGCAAGTTTGTTTAAAAAGAAATTCGTACTGCCATACAAAAAACAGGTGAGATGATGAGCCAGTACCAGATATAATACGTCAAAATGAAGGGCCAATAAAAGAATTATAAACTTTAGGTCAAATATATAATGCTGGTGTTCATGGATTATCATTAAGATATTTAGCCATTGTGTGTAACAGTTGATTTTAATAATGTCTATATTTCTCTTTTGAGTTGGATTAGATTGCAGTTTCTAATAATAAATCATCTTTCAAAATGTCCTCTATTTCATCAGAATTTACATCCATATAGTCATTATTTGTTGTACCTTGTTGTAGTAAAGTATCATTCAGTAATGATTCCAATGTGTCTGTTTGTGGATTGATGAGATTTTATTCAAATCTTTGAGGTACTTTCAATAACCTGTTTACCTCATTTTTTATTTCAATAATTAAGTGATGATTTTTATTGTTCACCATGCTTCAGTGGTGTGTGAAATTTGACAGTAGTTTGTTTACCTTTTTCCCTTGTTATGTCTGACCAACGAATGAAACTGTTTTATGAGTACACTTTCACCTGCACATGCTTTTTGGTTTATTTATTTTTGTTTAATTTTGTGTGAAAGTGCCAGTAGTTATGCCATTTGGACTGGCTACCTCACTATCAATATTTCAGGCCTTGGTGAACTATGTACAGTAGTGATGCCACATAACCTAGCTAACTCACCATCAACATTTCTGGCCTTTGTAAACAATGTACCGTGAAAAATGTTTTCAACTGATTTCATAGATTGAAGGTGCAGTTCATCACTGCTGTTCAACATAACTGCTGATAAATAATCAAGAGAGATGTACAGACATTATTGGATTAAAATGATGGACCAACTGAATTTTTGGGTCAATTATTCTCAGTAGAATGGAAAGTGTGAACTACTGTAGTAAACACTGGAATTTTATTTCAAACCTAAATGCTTTATTATTACCTACATAACTATGGCAATCTTCTTTTGAGAGGGGAACAGAGTACAGATGATGAAATACAGTATGTGTGGATGGGTGGGTAAGCATGGATCAGCAGGGCTGATCCATCATGTTTCCCCACAAGATTCTAAAGAAAGGATAGACCCGCATGGGACTGGAAAACTAGTATATAGAGACCAAGACTGATATGTTTTTGGGGTGTCCAGAAGCAAAAGAGGACATTTGATGACCAATTCTAAGATAATGCACATCTATGCATCAGTGTCACCAAAAGTAATATATGACAAATTGTTTGTTTGCTGTCGCTGTCGTTTGGAGTACAATATTTTTGTATGTGTTTTTATTTGAGAAAACATCTTTCCCCTGAAATGATTCAGAGAACGGTTAAACTGCTAGAAAGACTTAATAGATGAGCAATGTAAAAATGTGTTTTTGTTTCCCTAGACAATTGAATTATCTTGCAAAATGTATTGTGTAATAAGCATTACACTAGGTGAGTAAATTATTGGAAGCAACAATTTTATTTCTGTAACAGTTTTGGTAAATATACTGTAATTAAATTATATCATTTGGAATGCAATATTATCTGATAATAATGACTGATTCTCTGAAGGATTTGTGCAACTTGTAAGGTATATTAACCTATTAGCAATAGTACAAAATTCATAGAAATATAAAGATTAACAGAAATGTCATTCGATCTCATTACAATTTATTCATAAAATAATCTTATATCAATTTTTATCCATCCCAGGCTGTTCATAACTTTACATATGAAGTGGCAGATCTGAATTCTTAGAAATCTTAAGACAATGTTGGCTCCTGTACAAAATATTTCATTTACAACTTTTACACTTACTGGTTTTCATGATTTGGGAGAATGGGGGCCTATTCTATCCATTCCTTATCTTCTTATGTTTTTATTGTCTTCGACTTCAAACCTTACCCTCATATATTTAATTATAACTCAGAGGGCTCTTCATTCTCCTATGTGTATACTAATTGGTCTTATGGCAGTTGTGGACGTGTCTATGCCAATATTTTGTGTGCCAAATATGCTGCTAAGTTTCTTATTTAACTGGAAAGGAATTTCACTTGTGGGGTGTTTGGTGCAAATGTTTTGCATACATTGTGCTGGTACATTTCAATCTACTATACTGCTTTGGATGGCTCTGGATCGTTTTTTTGCTATATGTAGACCTCTTTATTACCAAAAATACATGGGAATGCCCAATTTTCTAAAGTTCATTATTTTTCCAGTTATCAGAAATGTGTTTTTTATTACCACAATTGTTTCCTGGGCTGGAAAATTAACTTTTTGTGAAACAAATGAAATAGATCATTGTGTTTGTGAACACATGGCATTGGTTCAGCTGGCATGTGGAGATATTTCCATTAACAATGCATTGGGGCTTTTGACTGTTTTTCTTACAATAACTGCTGATTTTATTTTCATTACAATATCATATATAGTAATACTTGTTTCTATTCTGAGATCTGGTAAGGCGTGCTTAAAGGCTGTTAACACCTGCATTACTCATATAATTGTCATGACAGTGAGTCTGACCTTTGCTTTAATTGCCTTTTTGTCATACAGAATAAGAAACTTCTCTCCATCCAGCCGTGTCTTCCTCAGTACAATGTACTTGTTTATTCCAAGCTGTTTTAATCCAATTATTTATGGAGTAAGAACCAAAGAAATAAGAGAGCAGTTTCTGAAACTCGTGAAATATGTTAAGGTCTTTCCAAAGTAATCATGTGTGTCTTTCCAAAATAATGTGTGTATATAAAATATATGGCATCACATAGTAAATATTTACAATAACCAAGTTATTTTCTAATAAAACAAAAATATATTTTTTGCTATTATATAATTGCATTGTAATTTTTAAGAGTTACCTGGAATGAAAATGTAAATAAATAAATAAATAAACACATTAAAATGCTTACAACTAACTGAGAATGTAGAATTTCATTCAATGGTTATGATATGTGAATTGATTGTATCAATTTTGGGGAGGAGTGATGGGAACTTAAATTTAAATTTGTGTAGCTACTAGCTAGTTCTCCACTTTTGCATGACAACTACCAATTGGTAATGACAAAGTGTAACGTGCACTGTATCTTTTCAAACAGATGCTTATGCAACATCATAAAACAACTGATCATGCTTCGAGGAGAGGTTACCTGCCTTCTTCTGTATACATGAGCTCACAGACAGAAAAAATGGCTACTGTTGTTGTAATTATGCTTTCTTGGACTCCTGGCCACAGTATACTTTGGCATTTTGATGATTCAAACTTGTGATCTCCCAACAACAAGTGAATGCTTTATCATCTGTTGCCACACTAGTCATCACACTAGTCATCAGATTACTGCACCCAGATGTACAGTCCCCTCTGAAAGTATTGACATGGAAAGGCCAATTCTTTGGTTACTGAATACATACAGTGCCCTCCACTAATATTGGCACCCTTGGTAAATATGAGCAAAGAAGGCTATGAAAAATTGCCTATTGTATAACCTTTTGTTCTTTTGTTTAAAAAACATTCAGAAAAATATACTGCTCTAATGGCTATAAATCAATTGCAATTGCCCCTCAGGGGTCAGACTCACAGTCTCTATAGTTCCGGCAGAGGTTGGTAAATCGACCCTCTGGCTTGAGAGATATAGCCCTGTGAATGGGAATCAACTTTTTTTTGTTTTGTTTTTTTGCTGAGTGTGTGTGTATATATATATATATATATATATATATATATATATATATATATATATATATATATATATATACACACACAGACAGAGAGAGAGATTAAACCGGCACTTTGTTACATTTGCAATTTGCGAGAGATAGAGCAGCGCTAGTCTCCAGCTCCTCTTCCGGATCCATAAGTGATCCCCCAGACCTGAGATGGCTAGCTGCTTCGGCAGCGGCCGGCCCAGTTCCGCGAGGCTCTGAAACCCAACTTGCTTCGGCTTCTGAGAAGAGAGCAAGTCGCGAGCGGAGCTGCCTACTGTAGGCGTTACAATGCTCAGCCTCTCGAGGCTGGAATGGCATGCTCTTCCCTAGACACTTCACACTACTCTCTGTGATGAAACGGGAGCAGGCCGTAACACACTTCCTGAATTCTCTCACTCATATTTTTCTCTCTAGCTCATTCCTTTTTTTTCTTCTTTTTTTTTTTAAAGGGATTGAAAAGACCAAAGATTTTGAGAAAAGATACAGAGGAAATTAAGTGTCTTTTGTTTCTTTACACAAACAACCGACATGCAGTCTCGCTGAAGATAATAAAGGCTGATGGCATGGTTCACAGGTGCCATATTTATATCACGCGATTCGTTTAATTGCCATGTACCTGATCATGGCAGGCCTATAAATAGTGGCATGATTTTACACAAGCTTCAGATACCGGTCACGCACACAAGGGCGCTCCCATACTGTTATGCTAAACGCAACGTCGAGTTCCATTTGAAAGGGAACCAAAAAGGGTAAGGGACAGAAAACTGTTTGCTTTATGATATGTAATGCCATTATGATAGTATGGCACTGAGAATACTACTTGAATGTGTTGCTTGAGAGAGGTAAGTAGAGAACTAGAAAAGTTTATCAGTGTGACAGTTTAATTCTCTGTTATTTCAATGTGATTTTACAATAGCATCTTACACATGAAACAGTGGACAACAAAGAAGACTCAATGGCTCATTGCCCACATTTGCATCTATACTTTAATAAAGTCACTTTTATGAACAGTAATGTCACTACAATTTAGCAACATCGTTAAAACCCAAGAGAAAGTACAAGCAGCAGAAATGAGGCTCCTTTGCAGGATTGCGCCATGAAAATTTTATAGTATTCACTTTTGAATTTAAGAATTGTATAAATTTATCCAATTGTGCATCATGACCAACTCTTGATGCATGACTTAAATATTCTGTTGCTTAATATATAATCCCGTTAAAATGTTCTCATCAATAAATCAGACAGTACCACCTGCTGTACCTTGAAACTGTAAATAACATTTAAAACATCCATCAATCTTCTATACCGCTTTATCCTTTTCAGGGTCACGGGGAAACCTGGAGCCTATCCCAGGGAGCATCGGGCATGAGGCGGGGTACACCCTGGACAGGGTGCCAATACATTTCAAACATTTTTTGTCAAAATGTTTATTACAAAATGTATTGGATATTTGCCATCTGGTCTTTGTAAAAATAAAAATCTTCCAGACAAGTCTTATATGAAATGTTGGTGTACAATCTTCAGACTTCAAGAGTTACTAACAAATGATTCTCATTTAAATTGTTCATTTTTGCAAGTTTGTTTAAAAAGAAATTCGTAGTGCCATACAAAAAACAGGTGAGATGATGAGCCAGTACCAGACATAATGGATCAAAATGAAGGGCCAATAAAAGAATTATAAACTTTAGGTAACATATATAATGCTGGGGTTCATGGGTTATCATTATTAAGATTGCACCATTGTGTGTAACAGTTGATTTTAATAATGTCTATATTTCTCTTTTGAGTTGGATTAGATTGCAGTTTCTAAAAATAAATCGTCTTTCAAAATGTCCTCTATTTCATCAGAATTTACATCCATACAGTCATTATTTGTTTATTTGTTGTACTTTGTTGTAGTAAAGTATCATTCAGTAATCATTCCAATGTGTCTGTTTGTGGATTGATGAGATTTTATTCAAATCTTTGAGGTACTTTCAATAACCTGTTTACCTCATTTTTTATTTCCATAAATAGGTGATATGATGATTTTTACTGTTCACCATACTTCAGTGGTGTGTGAAATTTGGCAATAGTTTGTTTACCTTTTCCCCTCTTATGTCTGACCAATGAATGAAACTGTTTTATGAGTACACTTTCACCTATACATGCTTTTTGGCTTATTTATTTTTGTTTAATTTTGTGTGAAAGTGCCAGTAGTTATGCCATATGGACTGGCTACCTTACTATCAATATTTCAGGCTTTGGTGAACTATGTACAGTAGTGATGCCACATAACTTACCATTAACATTTCTGGCCTTTGTAAACGATGTACCGTGAAAAATGCTTTCATTTGATTTCATAGATTAAAGGTGCAGTTCATCACTGCTGTTCAACATAACTGCTGATAACTAATCCAGAGAGATGTACAGATGTTATTGGATTTAAATTATGGACCAGCTGAATTTTTGGGTCAATTATTCTCAGTAGAATGGAAACTGTAAACTACTGTAGTACACACTGGAATTTTATTTCAAACCTAAATGCTTTCTTATTACCTACATAACTATGGCAATCTTCTTTTGAGAGGGGAACAGAGTACAGATGATGAAATACAGTATGTGTGGATGGGAGGGTAAGCGTGGATCAGCAGGGCTGATCCATTATGTTTCCCCACAAGATTCTAAAGAAAGGATAGACCCGCATGGGACTGGAAAACTAGTATATAGAGACCAAGACTGATATGTTTTTGGAGTGTCCAGAAGCAAAAGAGGACATTTGATGACCAATTCTAAGACAATGCACATCTATGAATCAGTGTTACCAAAAGTAATATATGCAAAATTGTTTGGTTGCTGTTGCATAGTTTGGAGTACAAATTTTTTGTCTGTGTTTTTATTTGAGAAAACATCTTTCCCCTGAAATGATTCAGAGAACTGTTAGACTGATAGAAAGACTTAATAGATGAGCAATGTAAAAATGTGTTTTTGTTTCCCTAGACAACTGAATTATCTTGCAAAATGTATTGTGCAATGAGCATTACTCTAGGTGAGTAAATTATTGGAAGCAACAATTTTATTTCTGTAACAGTTTTGGCAAATATACTGTAATTAAATTATATCATTTGGAATGTAATATTATCTGATAATAATGACTGATTCTCTGAAGGAATTGGGCAACTTGTAAGGTATATTAACCTATTAGCAATAGTACAAAATTCATAGAAATATAAAGATTAACAGAAATGTCATTCGATCTCATTACAATTTATTCATAAAATAATCTTATATCAATTTTTATCCATCCCAGGCTGTTCATAACTTTACATATGAGGTGGCAGATCTGAATTCTTAAAAATCTTAAGACAATGTTGGATCCTGTACAAAATATTTCATTTACAACTTTTACACTTACTGGTTTTCATGATTTGGGAGAATGGCAGCCCATTCTATCCATTCCTTATCTTCTTATGTTTTTATTGTCTTCGACTTCAAACCTTACCCTCATATATTTAATTATAACTCAGAGGGCTCTTCATTCTCCTATGTGTATACTAATTGGTCTTATGGCAGTTGTGGACCTGTCTATGCCAATATTTTGTGTGCCAAATATGCTGCTAAGTTTCTTATTTAACTGGAAAGGAATTTCACTTGTGGGGTGTTTGGTGCAAATGTTTTGCATACATTGTGTTGGTACATTTCAATCTACTATACTGCTTTGGATGGCTCTGGATCGTTTTTTTGCTATATGTAGACCTCTTTATTACCACAAATACATGGGAATGCCCAATTTTCTAAAGTTCATTATTTTTCCAGTTATCAGAAATGTGTTCTTAATTACCACAATTGTTTCCTGGGCTGGAAAATTAACTTTTTGTGAAACAAATGAAATAGATCATTGTGTTTGTGAACACATGGCATTGGTTCAGCTGGCATGTGGAGATATTTCCATTAACAATGCTTTGGGGCTTTTGACTGTTTTTCTTACAATAACTGCTGATTTTATTTTCATTACAATATCGTATATAGTAATACTTTTTTCTATTCTGAGATCTGGTAAGGCCTGCTTAAAGGCTGTTAACACCTGCATTACTCATATAATTGTCATGACAGTGAGTCTGACTTTTGCTTTAATTGCCTTTATGTCATACAGAATAAGAAACAACTTCTCTCCGTCCAGCCGTGTCTTCCTGAGTACAATGTACTTGTTTATTCCAAGCTGTTTTAATCCAATAATTTATGGAGTAAGAACCAAAGAAATAAGGGAACAGTTTCTGAAACTCGTGAAATATGTTAAAGTCTTTCCAAAGTAATCAAATAATGTGTGCGTATATAATTTTTATGGCATAACATAGTAAATATTTACAATAACCAAGTTATTTTCTAATAAAACAAAATTATATATTTTTTCTATTATATAATTGCATTGTAATTTTTAAGAGTTACCTGGAATGAATATGTAAATAAATAAATAAACACATTAAAATGCTTACAACTAACTGAGAATGTAGAATTTCATTCAATGGTTATATGTAGATTGATTGCATCAATTTTGGAGAGGAGTGATGGGAATTTAAATTTAAACTTGTGTAGCTACTAGCTAGTTCTCCACTATTGCATGACAACTACCAATTGGTAATGACAAAGTGTAACGTGCACTGTATCTTTTCAAACAGACGCTTATGCAACATCATAAAACAGCTGATCATGTTTCGAGGAGAGGTTACCTGCCCTCTTTTGCATACATGAGCTCACAGACAGAAAAAAATGGCTACTGTTGTTGTAATTATGCTTTCTTGGACTCCTGGCCACAGTATACTATGGCATTTTGATGATTCAAACTTGTGATCTCCCAACAACAAGTGAATGCTTTATCATCTGTTGCCACACTAGTCATCACACTAGTCATCAGATTACTGCACCCAGATGTACAGTCCCCTCTGAAAGTACTGACATGGAAAGGCCAATTCTTTGGTTACTGAATACATACAGTGCCCTCCACTAATATTGGCACCCTTGGTAAATATGAGCAAAGAAGGCTATGAAAAATTGCCTATTGTATAACCTTTTGATCTTTTGTTTAAAAAACATTCAGAAAATACTCTACTCTCATGGCTATCAATCAATTGCAATTGCCCCTCAGGGGTCAGACTCACAGTCTCCATAGTTCCGGCAGAGGTTGGTAAATCAACCCTCTGGCTTGAGAGAATAGATCCCTGTGAATGGGAATCAACAACATTTTGTTGTTGTTTTTTTTACTGAGTGTGTGTGTATAGAGAGAGAGAGAGAGAGAGAGAGAGAGAGAGATTTAACCCGCACTTTGTTAAGTTTGCAAGAGATGGAGCAGCGCTCGTCTCCTGCTCCTCTTCCGGATCCATAAGAGATCCCCCAGACCTGAGATGGCTAGCTGCCTCGGCAGCGGC
This sequence comes from Ictalurus furcatus, assembly GCF_023375685.1. NCBI lineage: Eukaryota > Metazoa > Chordata > Actinopteri > Siluriformes > Ictaluridae > Ictalurus > Ictalurus furcatus. Next base: position 14,637,362 of record NC_071271.1, on the reverse strand, counting down.
CGGCCCAGATCCGCGAGGCTCTGAAACCCAACTTGCTTCGGTTTCCGAGAAGAGAGCAAGTCGCGAGCGGAGATGCTTACTGTAGGCGTTACAATGCGCAGCCTCTCGAGGCTGGAATGGCATGCTCTACCCTAGACACTTCACACAGAAAGTGTGCACTACTCTCTGTGATGAAACGGGAGCAAGCTGTAACACACTTCCTGATTTCTCTCACTCATATTTTTCTCTCTTGCTCATTCCTTTTTCTTACACCAACAACCAACATGCAGTCTCGCTGAAGATAATAAAGGCTGATGGCACGGTTCACAGGTGCCATATTTATATCACCTAATTCGCTTCATTGCCACGTATCTGATCATGGCAGGCCTATAAATAGAGGCATGATTTTACACAAGCTTCAGATACCGGTTGCGCCTGCAAGGGCACTCCCATACTGTTATGCTAAACGCAACATTGAGTTCCATTTGAAAGGGAACCAAAAAGGGTAAGGGACAGAAAACTGTTTGCTTTATGATATGTAATGCCATTATGATAGTATGGCACTGAGAATACTACTTGAATGTGTTGCTTGAGAGAGGTAAGTAGAGAAGTAGAAAAGTTTATCAGTGTGACAGTTTAATTCTCTATTATTTCAATGTGATTTTACAATAGCATCTTACACATGAAACAGTGGACAACAAAGAAGACTCAATGGCTCATTGCCCACATTTGCATCTATACTTCAATAAAGTCACTTTTATGAACAGTAATGTCACTACAATTTAGCAACATCGTTAAAACCCAAGAGAAAGTACAAGCAGCAGAAATGAGGCTCCTTTGCAGGATTGCGCCATGAAAATTTTATAGTATTCACTTTTGAATTTAAGAATTGTATAAATTTATCCAATTGTGCATCATGACCAACTCTTGATGCATGACTTAAATATTCTGTTGCTTAATATATAATCCAGTTAAAATGTTCTCATCAATAAATCAGACAGTACCACCTGCTGTACCTTGAAACTGTAAATAACATTTAAAACATCCATCAATCTTCTATACCGCTTTATCCTTTTCAGGGTCACGGGGAAACCTGGAGCCTATCCCAGGGAGCATCGGGCATGAGGCGGGGTACACCCTGGACAGGGTGCCAATACATTTCAAACATTTTTTGTCAAAATGTTTATTACAAAATGTATTGGATATTTGCCATCTGGTCTTTGTAAAAATAAAAACTTCCAGACAAGTCTTATATGAAATGTTGGTGTACAATCTTCAGACTTCAAGAGTTACTAACAAATGATTCTCATTTAAATTGTTCATTTTTGCAAGTTTGTTTAAAAAGAAATTCGTAGTGCCATACAAAAAACAGGTGAGATGATGAGCCAGTACCAGACATAATGGATCAAAATGAAGGGCCAATAAAAGAATTATAAACTTTAGGTAACATATATAATGCTGGGGTTCATGGGTTATCATTATTAAGATATTTAGTCATTGTGTGTAAGAGTTGATTTTAATAATGTCTATATTTCTCTTTTGAGTGGGATTAGATTGCAGTTTCTAAAAATAAATCGTCTTTCAAAATGTCCTCTATTTCATCAGAATTTACATCCATACAGTCATTATTTGTTTATTTGTTGTACTTTGTTGTAGTAAAGTATCATTCAGTATTGATTCCAATGTGTCTGTTTGTGGATTGATGAGATTTTATTCAAATCTTTGAGGTACTTTCAATAACCGGTTTACCTCATTTTTTATTTCCATAATTAGGTGATATGATGATTTTTACTGTTCACCATGCTTCAGTGATGTGTGAAATTTGGCAATAGTTTGTTTACCTTTTTCCACTGTTATGTCTGACCAATGATTGAAACTGTTTTATGGGTACACTTTCACCTACACATGCTTTTTGGCTTATTTATTTTTGTTTCATTTTGTGTGAAAGTGCTAGTAGTTATGCCATATGGACTGGCTACCTCACTATCAATATTTCAGGCCTTGATGAACTATGTACAGTAGTGATGCCACATAACCTAGCTAACTCACCATCAACATTTCTGGCCTTTGTAAATGATGTACCGTTTAAAATGTTTTCAACTGATTTCATAGATTGAAGGTGCAGTTCATCACTGCTGTTCAACATAACTGCTGATAAATAATCCAGAGAGGTGTACAGACATTATTAGATTTAAATTATGGACCAGCTGAATTTTTGGGTAAATTATTCTCAGTAGAATGGAAACTGTGGAAACTGTGAACTACTGTAGTAAACACTGGAATTTTATTTCAAAACTAAACGCTTTCTTATTACCTACATAACTATGGCAATCTTCTTTTGAGAGGGGAACAGAGTACAGATGATGAAATACAGTATGTGTGGATGGGTGGGTAAGCGTGGATCAGCAGGGCTGATCCATCATGTTTCCCCACAAGATTCTGAAGAAAGGATAGACCCGCATGGGACTGTAAAACTAGTATATAGATAATAGTAATAGTAAACATATATAGAAAGTAGTAATAGTAAACACTGGAATTTTATTTCAAAACTAAATCCTTTCTCATTACCTACATAACTATGGCAATCTTCTTTTGAGAGGGGAACAGAGTACAGATGATGAAATACAGTATGTGTGGATGGGTGGGTAAGCGTGGATCAGCAGGGCTGATCCATCATGTTTCCCCACAAGATTCTGAAGAAAGGATAGACCCGCATGGGACTGGAAAACTAGTATATAGATAATAGTAATAGTAAACATATATAGAAAGTAGTAATAGTAAACACTGGAATTTTATTTCAAAACTAAATCCTTTCTCATTACCTACATAACTATGGCAATCTTCTTTTGAGAGGGGAACAGAGTACAGATGATGAAATACAGTATGTGTGGATGGGTGGGTAAGCGTGGATCAGCAGGGCTGATCCATCATGTTTCCCCACAAGATTCTGAAGAAAGGATAGACCCGCATGGGACTGGAAAACTAGTATATAGAGGCCAAGACTAATATGTTTTTGAAGTGTCCAGAAGCAAAAGAGGACATTTGATGACCAATTCTAAGACAATTCACATCTATGCATCAGTGTTACCAAAAGTAATATATGCAAAATTGTTTGGTTGCTGTTGCACAGTTTGGAGAACAATTTTTTTGTCTGTGTTTTTATTTGAGAAAACATCTTTCTCCTGAAATGATTCAGAGAACTGTTAGACTGATAGAAAGACTTAATAGATGAGCAATGTAAAAATGTGTTTTTGTTTCCCTAGACAACTGAATTATCTTGCAGAATGTATTGTGTAATGAGCATTACTCTATGTGAGTAAATTATTGGAAGCAACAATTTTATTTCTGCAATAGTTTTGGCAAATATACTGCAATTAAATTATATCATTTGGAATGCAATATTATCTGATAATAATGACTGATTCTCTTAAGGAATTGTGCAACTTGTAAGGTATATTAACCTATTAACAATAGTACAAAATTCATATAAATGTAAAGATTAACAGAAACGTCATTCTGTCTCATTACAATTTATTTATAAAAGAATCTTATATCAAATTTTACCCATCCCAGGCTGTTCATAAATTTACATATGAGGTGGCAGATCTGAATTCTTATAAATCTTAAGACAATGCTGGCTTCTGTACAAAATATTTCATTCACAACTTTTACACTTACTGGTTTTCATGATTTGGGAGAATGGAGGCCCATTCTATCCATTCCCTATCTTCTTATGTTTTTATTGTCTTCGACTTCAAACCTTACCCTCATATATTTAATTATAACTCAGAGGGCTCTTCACTCTCCTATGTGTATATTAATTGGTCTTATGGCAGTTGTGGACCTGTCTATGCCAATATATTGTGTGCCAAATATGCTGCTTAGTTTTTTGTTTAACTGGAAAGGAATTTCACTTGTGGGGTGTTTGTTGCAAATGTTTTGCATTTATTTTGTTGGTACATTTCAATCTACTATTCTGCTTTGGATGGCTCTGGATCGTTTTTTTGCTATATGTAGACCTCTATATTACCACAAATACATGGGAATGCCCAATTTTCTAAAGTTCATTATTTTTCCAGTTATTAGAAATCTGTTTTTTATTACCACAATGGTATCCTGGGCTGGAAAATTGACTTTTTGTGAAACAAATGAAATAGATCACTGTTTTTGTGAACACATGGCATTGGTTCAGTTGGCAAGTGGAGATATTTCCATTAACAATGCATTAGGGCTTTTGACTGTTTTTCTTACAATGACTGCTGATTTTATTTTTATTACAATATCATATATAGCAATACTTTCTTCTATTCTGAGATCTGATAAGGCCTGCTTAAAGGCTGTTAACACCTGCATTACTCATATAATTGTCATGACAGTGAGTCTGACTTTTGCTTTAATTGCCTTTATGTCATACAGAATAAGAAACAACTTCTCTCCCTCCAGCCATGTCTTCCTGGGTACAATGTACTGGTTTTTTCCAAGCTGTTTTAATCCAATTATTTATGGAGTAAGAACTAAAGAAATAAGAGAACAGTTTCTGAAACTCGTGAAAAATGTTAAGGTCCTTCAAAAGTAATCAAATAATGTGTGTGTATATAAAATATATGGCATCACATAGTAAATATTTACGATAACCAAGTTATTTTCTAATAAAACAAAATTATATTTTTTGCTATTATATAATTGCATTGTAATTTTTAAGAGTTACCTGGAATGAATATGTAAATAAATAAATAAACACATTAAAATGCTTACAACTAACTGAGAATGTAGAATTTCATTCAATGGTTATGATATGTAGATTGATTGTATCAATTTTGGAGAGGAGTGAAGGGAACTTAAATTTAAACTTGTGTAGCTACTAGCTAGTTCTCCACTATTGCATGACAACTACCAATTGGTAATGACAAAGTGTAACGTGCACAGTATCTTTTCAAACAGATGCTTGTGCAACATCATAAAACAGCTGATCATGCTTCGAGGAGAGGTTACCTGCCCTCTTCTGTATACATGAGCTCGCAGACAGAAAAAAATGGCTACTGTTGTTGTAATTATGCTTTCTTGGACTCCTGGCCACAGTATACTATGACATTTTGATGATTCAAACTTGTGATCTCCCAACAACAAGTGAATGCTTTATCATCTGTTGCCACACTAGTCATCACACTAGTCATCAGATTACTGCACCCAGATGTACAGTCCCCTCTGAAAGTATTGACATGGAAAGGCCAATTCTTTGGTTACTGAATACATACAGTGCCCTCCACTAATATTGGCACCCTTGGTAAATATGAGCAAAGAAGGCTATGAAAAATTGCCTATTGTATAACCTTTTGATCTTTTGTTTAAAAAAACACTCAGAAAAATACTCTACTCTCATGGCTATCAATCAATTGCAATTGCCCCTCAAGGGCCAGACTCACAGTCTCCATAGTTCCGGCAGAGGTTGGTAAATCAACCCTCTGGCTTGAGAGAATATATCCCTGTGAACGGGAATCAACAAGGTTTTTTTTTTTTTTTTTTGCTGTGCGTGTGTGTGTGTGTGTGTATATATATAGAGAGAGAGAGAGAGAGAGAGAGAGAGAGAGAGAGATTTAACCTGCACTTTGTTACATTTGCAAGTGATAGAGCAGCGCTCATCTCCAGCTCCTCTTCCGGATCCATAAGAGATCCCCCAGACTTGAGATGGCTAGCTGCCTCGGCAGCGGCCAGCCCAGATCCGCAAGGCTCTGAAACCCAACTTGCTTCAGCTTCCGAGAAGAGAGCAAGTTGCGAGCGGAGATGCCTACTGTAGGCGTTACAATGCACAGCCTCTCGAGGCTGGAATGGCATGCTCTACCCTAGACACTTCACACAGAAAGTGTGCACTACTCTCTGTGATGAAACGGGAGCAAGCCGTAACACACTTCCTGAATTCTCTCACTCATATTTTTCTCTCTCGCTCATTCCTTTTTTTCTTCTCTTTTTTTTAAAGGGATTGAAAAGACCAGAGATTTTGAGAAAAGATAGAGAGGAAATGAAGTGTCTTTTGTTTCTTTACACAAACAACCGACATGCAGTCTCGCTGAAGATAATAAAGGCTGATGGTGCAGTTCACAGGTGCCATATTTATATCACGCAATTCGCTTCATTGCCACGTATCTGATCATGGCAGGCCTACAAATAGAGGCATGATTTTACACAAGCTTCAGATACCGGTCGCACGCACGCAAGGGCACTCCCATACTGTTATGCTAAACGTAACGTTGAGTTCCATTTGAAAGGGAACCAAAAAGGGTAAGGGACAGAAAACTGTTTGCTTTATGATATGTAATGCCATTATGATAGTATGACACTGAGAATACTACTTGAATGTGTTGCTTGAGAGAGGTAAATAGAGAAGTAGAAAAGTTTATCAGTGTGACAGTTTAATTCTCTATTATTTCAATGTGATGTTACAATAGCATCTTACACATGAAACAGTGGACAACAAAGAAGACTCAATGGCTCATTGCCCACATTTGCATCTATACTTCCATAAAGTCACTTTTATGAACAGTAATGTCACTACAATTTAGCAACATCATTAAAACCCAAGAGAAAGTACAGGCAGCAGAAATGAGGCTCCTTTGCAGGGTTGCACCATGAAAATTTTATAGTATTCACTTTTGAATTTAAGAATTGTGCATCATGACCAACTCTTGATGCATGACTTAAATATTCTGTTGCTTAATATATAATCCAGTTAAAATGTTCTCATCAATAAATCAGGCAGTACCACCTGCTGTACCTTGAAACTGTAAATAACATTTCAAACATCCATCCATCCATCCATCCATCCATCTTCTATATCGCTTTATCCTTTTCAGGGTCACGGGGAAACCTGGAGCCTATCCCAGGGAGCATCGGGCATGAGGTAGGGTACACCCTGGACAGGGTGCCAATACATTTCAAACATTTTTTGTCAAAAGGTTTATTACAAAATGTATTGCTTATTTGCCATCTTGGTCTTTGTAAAAATAAAAATAAAAATCTTCCAGACAAGTCTTATATGAAATGTTGGTGTACAATCTTCAGACCTCAAGAGTTACTAACAAATGATTCTCATTTAAATTGTTCATTTTTGCAAGTTTGTTTAAAAAGAAATTAGCAGTGCCATACAAAAAACAGGTGAGATGATGAGCCAGTACCAGATATAATACGTCAAAATGAAGGGCCAATAAAAGAATTATAAACTTTAGGTCAAATATATAATGCTGGTGTTCATGGATTATCATTAAGATATTTAGCCATTGTGTGTAACAGTTGATTTTAATAATGTCTATATTTCTCTTTTGAGTTGGATTAGATTGCAGTTTCTAATAATAAATCATCTTTCAAAATGTCCTCTATTTCATCAGAATTTACATCCATACAGTCATTATTTGTTTATTTGTTGTACTTTGTTGTAGTAAAGTATCATTCAGTATTGATTCCAATGTGTCTGTTTGTGGATTGATGAGATTTTATTCAAATCTTTGAGGTACTTTCAATAACCGGTTTACCTCATTTTTTATTTCCATAATTAGGTGATATGATGATTTTTACTGTTCACCATGCTTCAGTGATGTGTGAAATTTGACAGTAGTTTGTTTACCTTTTTCCATTATTATTTCTGCCCAATGAATGAAACTGTTTTATTAGTACACTTTCACCTACACATGCTTTTTGGCTTATTTATTTTTGTTTAATTTTGTGTGATAGTGCCAGTATTTATGCCATATGGACTGGCTACCTCACTATCAATATTTCAGGCCTTGATGAACTATGTACAGTAGTGATGCCACATAACCTAGCTAACTCACCATCAACATTTCTGGCCTTTGTAAACGATGTACCATGAAAAATGTTTTCATTTGATTTCATAGATTGAAGGTGCAGTTCATCACTGCTGTTCAACATAACTGCTGATAAATAATCCAGAGGAGTGTACAGATGTTGTTAGATTAAAATTATGGACCAACTGAATTTTTGGGTCAATTGCTCTCAGTAGAATGGAAACTGTGAACTACTGTAGTAAACACTGGAATTTAATTTCAAACCTAAATGCTTTCTTATTACCTACATAACTATGGCAATCTTCTTTTGAGAAGGGAACAGAGTACAGATGATGAAATACAGTATGTGTGGATGGGAGGGTAAGCATGGATCAGCAGGGCTGATCCATCATGTTTCCCCACAAGATTCTAAAGAAAGCATAGACCCGCATGGGACTGGAAAACTAGTATAAAGAGACCAAGACTGATATGTTTTTGGAGTGTCCAGAAGCAAAGAGGACATTTGATAACCAATTATAAGACAATGCATCAGTGTTACCAAAAATAATATATGCAAAATTGTTTGTTTGCTGTTGCACAGTTTGGAGTACAATTTTTTTTTGTCTGTGTTTTTATTTGAGAAAACATCTTTCCCCTGAAAAGATTCAGAGAACTGTTAGACTGCTAGAAAGACTTAATAGATGAGCAACGTAAAAATGTGTTTTTGTTTCCCCAGACTTATCTTGTGAAATGTATTGTGTAATGAGCATTACACTAGGTGAGTAAATTATTGGAAGCAACAATTTTATTCTGTAATAGTTTTGGCAAATATACTGCAATTAAATTATATCATTTGGAATGCAATATTATCTGATAATAATGACTGATTCTCTGAAGGAATTGTGCAACTTGTAAGGTATATTAACCTATTAACAATAGTACAAAATTCATAGAAATATAAAGATTAACAGAAATGTCATTCGATCTCATTACAATTTATTTATAAAATAATCTTATATCAATTTTTATCCATCCCAGGCTGTTCATAAATTTACATATGAGGTGGCAGATCTGAATTCTTAAAAATCTTAAGACAATGTTGGATCCTGTACAAAATATTTCATTTACAACTTTTACACTTACTGGTTTTCATGATTTGGGAGAATGGCGGCCCATTCTGTCCATTCCTTATCTTCTTATGTTTTTATTGTCTTCGACTTCAAACCTTACCCTCATATATTTAATTATAACACAGAGGGTTCTTCACTCTCCTATGTGTATACTAATTGGTCTTATGGCAGTTGTGGACCTGTCTATGCCAATATTTTGTGTGCCAAATATGCTGCTTAGTTTTTTGTTTAACTGGAAAGGAATTTCACTTGAGGGGTGTTTGGTGCAAATGTTTTGCATTTCTCTTGTTGGTACATTTCATTCTACTATTCTGCTTTGGATGGCTCTGGATCGTTTTTTTGCTATATGTAGACCTCTTTATTACCACAAATACATGGGAATGCCCAATTTTCTAAAGTTCATTATTTTTCCAGTTATTAGAAATCTGTTTTTTATTACCACAATGGTTTCCTGGGCTGGAAAATTGACTTTTTGTGAAACAAATGAAATAGATCACTGTTTTTGTGAACACATGGCATTGGTTCAGCTGGCATGTGGAGATATTTCCATTAACAATGCTTTGGGGCTTTTGACTGTTTTTCTTACAATAACTGCTGATTTTATTTTTATTACAGTATCATATATAGCAATACTTTCTTCTATCCTGAGATCTGGTAAGGCCTGCTTAAAGGCTGTTAACACCTGCATTACTCATATAATTGTCATGACAGTGAGTCTGACTTTTGCTTTAATTGCCTTTTTGTCATACAGAATAAGAAACAACTTCTCTCCGTCCAGCCGTGTCTTCCTGAGTACAATGTACATGTTTTTTCCAAGCTGTTTTAATCCAATAATTTACGGAGTAAGAACCAAAGAAATAAGAGAACAGTTTCTGAAACTCATGAAATATGTTAAGGTCTTTCCAAAGTAATCAAATAATGTGTGTGTATATAAAATATATGGCATCACATGGATGCCATGGTTGACATGGAAAGGCCAATTCTTTGCTTACTGAATACATACAGTTCCCTCCACTAATATTGGCACTCTTGGTAAATATGAGCAAAGAAGTCTATGAAAAATAACCTTTTGATCTTTTGTTTAAAAAACATTCACAAAGGAAATGTTTTTCCTTTGTTAGTATAAAAAGAACTGTGTCACCTGACACCGGGAAGGGGAAATGGCTAATTGGGCCCAATTTGTACATTTTCACTTAGGGGTGTACTCACTTTTGTTGCCAGCGGTTTAGACATTAATGTCTGTGCGTTGAGTTGTTTTGAGGGGACAGCAAATTTACACTGTTACACAAGCTGTACACTCACTACTTTACATTGTTGCAAAGTGTCATTTCTTCAGTGTTGTCACATGAAAAGATATAATCAAATATTTACAAAAATGTGAGGGGTGTACTCACTTTTGTGAGATACTGTATGTGTATATGTGTGTATATATATATATATATATATATATATATATATATATATATATATATATGTGTGTGTGTGTGTGTGTGTGTGTGTGTGTGTGTGTGTGTATGAGAGAAGACACTTTGTTGCATTTGCAATATTTACAAAATTACTATTTGCACTTATGGTAGATGCCAAATTACAGTTTGTTGCTGAGTACCAGTACTGTGTAAGCACAATAAAGTATGATCAATCAATGTATGATCTATCCATCTATCTATCAATCCATCTGTCTTTGTGCTTAAATGGATAATTAATACAATATACCTAAGAAACTTAAAGACTGTCATCTGCTCTTCCCAGAATTTATATTCACAATTTGATTATACTGACATACATATATAACAAGGCAGCCTCAGAGAGATTAGAATCCATGTGCATCAAATTTATTAACAAGATTATGGAATATAAATTGAAGTATTGGAGACAATTCTGCAATAAAATTGGAAGAGAAGTCCAGCTATCAGACATATGGAGTACAATTAGGAAAATGAGTGGAATAAGAAACAGTTTGGAAATACCATGGTTAGGTAGCAGCAATAAAAATGTGATTAGCAGTGCAGGAAAAGCAGAACTTTTGGTAAAAACTTTTGTGAAGATCCACATTACTGAAAATCTAACCTCAACAGTCAAGCAGTATAGAAAACAGACACTTGCCCAAAATCCAGGGATAGTAGAAAGAAGGACTACATCAGAGGGAGAGTGGGACTTGCCATTTACTCTATTTAAATTAAAAAGATCTATATCAAATGCAGGGCAAACAGCCCCAGGGAAAGATGGTATATGCTATAGCATGTTAGGCCATATGAGAGACATCACACACAGTCTTAAGACTGTTCAATATGGTATGGAATACAGGAAAAATCCCATTAACATGGAAACAGGCAGTTATAGTTCCAATACTCAAACCTGGCAATGACCTGTCAGATCCATCAAGTTATAGACACATAGCATTAACGTCACTGTTAGGGAAAATTATGGAGAGGATGATAACAGATAGATTATATCGCTACATAGAAAGTAAAGGTCTTCTCTCACCGTATCAGTCAGGATTTCATAAAGGGAGGGGGACAATAGATTATGTATTATGCCTAGAGTCAGAAATTAAAAAAGCTCAAACTAAGAAAGAAAGTGTAACTGCTGTATTTTGTATTTGTATTTGATGCTGAAAAGGCATATGATGTGCTTTGGAAGGATGGACTTCTTATTAAACTCGACAAATTAGGAATAAAAGGTATATAATTGGGTATTTGACTTCCTGAACAGAGGAACAATAGAAGTCAATGAAGGTGCAGAATATTAGATAGTTATGCAGTGGAAAATGGTACACAAGGCAGTGAATATAGCCCAATATTGTTTCATATTATGATTAATGACATATTTTATCAGTTTGGATCAAACTATATGGACCATTATCAGGATAAATTACTCATATATACAGATCGGTCAAAACAGCCTGAGACAGGTCGCACTGGTGTGGCTTCTTTCATTCCTCGTTATGAAGTAGCAGTCAAAAAAAGAGCAACCGATCACTTATCAGTGTACACTGTAGAACTATTAGGAGTCCTATTGGCATTGCAGTGGCTGGAAAAAAAAATCAGAACCAAAATGTCGCTATAGCTTCTGACAGTCTATCTGCACTATCAAATATACAATCTGGGAAAACATCATGTAGACAAGGCATTGTTTACCAAATACTTTATCTGCTTCTCATACTCCATGGTAGGGGCTGAATGTCTCCTTCTTTTGGGTTCCTGCACATGTTGGGGTAGAAGGAAATGAAACTGTGGATGTACTGGCAAAAAGATTGATAAAGCATGAAACAGTTTATATACTGTTGAATTTCATCAGAATTAATATCCCATATATTAATTCTCTACTCGCTTACTACTCTGTAAAAACACTTCCTCTTACCTTCTCAGAAGGCGGAGTCTTCGTGCCGCTGGGCTAGAGAAGCAATGAAATCCTTTCCCTTTTGCTGAAGGGGTGTGTACCAAAGGAATTTTACTCACGGAGTAAGATATACGAATCGTCCTTTATATGGACTTCGGTTTATTAAAGAACAAAAGGATTACAATTATCTTAACTCAGAATATAAAGAAAAATAAAATAAAGAAAAACCAGTGACTACGCAGAGTCTGAAAATGGTTTTCTTTTAAGAAGAGACATAAAATAAATAAATCTTTTAGATGACGCAGGATCAGATAGTTTTTCTTCTTTCACAAGAAACTAAAACGAATAACCTTCACATGAGGTGCGGCCCTGAACACTCGCCTGTTCGAAGCTTATATACATCCCTCACTTGTGGTTTCGAGTGCTAGAGTCTAAGTTTTCACTCAAAACCACAACGCCTTCTCAACGGTGTCCGGATGCGGTAACGAGCGAAAACTCTGAAGCTACATGTAGAAAACAAAACGCATGCCCTTATTTGGGCCTTTAACAGAGGGACAGAGGTTGGGGGATTGTGGTTTTTGAGCACTCGCCTTAAAGCTGTGTGTTTTTGAGCGCTGACTGTAAAAAACAGGAAGTAAAAACAGGATGTATGTTTTTACTGGGCTTTCTTCAGATTTAAGCGTTCTATCAATTTTTCCATTTCATCTATTTGTCTAGCAAGATTAGAGAGTCTCGCTATTTTCCCATGTCTCTGAATTAATTTCCTAATGTATTCAGTCCTCCTGTATTTAGCACGTTCTTTTAACATTTCAGCTTCAGCTGTCATTTGATTTAAGACACTCAGTATGCTATCACATTCTTTCACTACACAATCATTTTTCCATATTTCTTTTTACATCCAGCGTGTCGAGCTGTAGATCTCTCAGGTCTTGCTGGATGTGCATAATGTCCGGAACAGCTTTCTCAGCGGCCCCCAAACCAGAAGAATTTCCGATCCGTCTTCCTCCATGTTGCTGTCTTGCTCCCCTCCTCCTTCTTCTTTTTCTCCTCACGTGGTTCTGTTTCCCCGGACTGTCCAGGTTGAGGTTCTTTATATAGTTTAATTATAATACAGTTTTAATCATTTTCACATAACATCACATAATATAATACATCAGCTTATATTTTACATTAAGCTGGAAATAACAGTAGGACTGAGGCTACATATATCTGAGATCCAAATCTCCTATAACAATACAAGTACCATTAAGTAGAGCAGAGATTTAAACAATTATAAAGGGATGCACACATAAAATATGGCAGGAATACTGGGACATAGCTGACACCGTATGACACCTATATAATATACAAAAACAAGTAGGCATGAGTATGAGGCAGGGCAGGAACCCATAGGAAGAGATGATAATTACACATCTTAGAATAGGTCATGCTGGCTTAAATCTAACATTACACAGAATAGGAAAACACCCCACTGGACTCTGCACCCACTGCAATTCACAAGAGATCTTAAAACATATTCTGTTAGACTGCAAAAGATATGAGGAAGAAAGAACTGAGCTAGAGATGCAAATTGGAAAGCAAAATATGACGCTAGAGAACTTGCTTGGGAAAACATCTGGGACTGTCCCCTAATAAATTATCTAAAAAATACTGGGATAGGTAAGAGACTTTAGTAATTTAGTATGAATATCTAGTATATAATTATTTATTTGTTTGTTTGTTTATTTATTTTCCATGCCAAGCTGCTGCCAACACTCCAGTCCAGTAGGTGGCGGTAATGCACCTTAAGTTGGTTTGCCAACCACCATTAAAACCAAAAGAAGAAGAAGAAGAAGAAGAAGGGCCTCATTGTTCAGTCTTGAGCCAATGTTACAGGTACATGTACCTGTTGCCTGCTGCAAGTGAAGTCTGTGTAGTTCATGGTTTTGGGCCCTTGTGTCTGTTTGCTTTTTTTTTTTATCCTTTGTTGTTGCTCTTTTTGTCAGTAAAGAATCTATTGTGGATTATCTTTGCCTCCTTGCCTTTGGTCATCTCTGCTCTTGGATTCATTATTTGGGGAATAGCTCTGCCAGTAAACTCAGTGACTTTGTACACAAGAGACCTGATTTGATTCCCACCTAAGACATCCTCGTTACTTCAATGTGTTTTGAAACAAATTATGAAAGAACAAGATTTATATGACATTTGGAGAGTGGTGAATGAAACACAGACAGTATACATGGACACAAATGAGGGAACATTCTGTGACAATGGCTAGACTACACAGGTGGTATTGTTTTAAACATAATTTAAATATTATTAAGTATTGTGCTATTTCACCTGTAAGCTTTTTAGATCATGGTGTGTTGTAATGTTTTTGGCACTTTAATACTGTTTTATTGCAAGATAATTTTTTTTTGTCAGGTGTTTGTTCATTTCTGGAAAAGTTTTAAGAATAGGGAATCATTGTTTGTTTCTATACAGCAATGGTCAGATAATGGAAAAATTATCTGATACATACAGCAACTGTGCTGTATGTATACACTCAATTCCGATTGGTAGAAGATCTAGAGAGAGAAATGGTAGAAATACAAAATCTAATGGAAGCTGCAAGGGACCAAGAATGTATTAAAGTTCTCAAAAATAAAAATAAAAAATAAAAGTTTTGGATGATTTGTTGGGTGTTAAGGCACAGGGTGTGCTGGTATGGTCACGTAGATGGATGGCCCAACCAAGTTTTTCTTTGGATTTGAAAAGAAGAATGGCCAAAATAAAAATATGCATTCTTTAAACAGACTTCATATAAAAACCATAATGAACTTTCCTTTACTTTCACACTATCTGTTATTACCCAGATGAGGATGGGTTCCCTTCTGAGTCTAGTTCCTCTCAAGGTTTCTTCCTCAGATCATCTTAGGGAGTTTTTCCTTGCCACCAGCTTGCTCAATAGGGATAAATTCACACTCTTAAAATCTGTATCCTGTGTTTATATGTTTCTGTAAAGCTTCTATGAGACAATGTCCATTGTTAAAAGTGCTATACAAATAAAATAATGAAAAAAAAAATCTTCAGTTAAGGTAAACTGGATGAAGAGTGAAGCTATAGTATGTGGAAAATGGGGAGGTAGATGCCTTCCTAAACTACTTGCTGGACTTGAATGGAAGGTGGTTTTAAATACTTAGGTGTTTATCTTGGGGACGAGTCAATGTTGCAAAATATCTGGGAGGGGGTTCTGGAAAAAAACAAAAGGACGTTTAGAAAAATGGAGTTGGCTGTGGCCAAAAATGTTATTCAGAGGACAAATTATAGTCATCAATAATTTGGTGGCTTCAGCATTCTGGCATGGCTTGGCATGTACTGAGCCACCAGGTGGACTTCTCGTAAAACTGCAGGCTGTCATAGTTAATTCTTTTTTAAAACTAAGTTACACTGGGTACCACAGCGTGTACTGGATCTTCCTAGAGAAGAAGGGGGACAAGGACTAATACATCTGGTCAGCAGAGGAGCAACCTTTCGTTTACAGGTTATTCAAAGACTCTTAACAGGTCCTGAAGATCTTCTATGGAGAAATGTCACAAACTTTATTTTAAGAAAAGCTGGAGGTCTGGGTCTGGACTATACACTGTTTTTAATGGACTCTAGCAAGATTCAGCTGAATGGACTGACTCCTTTTTATAAAGGGATTTTTATAAAAGTTTAGAGTTTTGAGCTTATTTCAAAAGAGAAGAGGGGTTTCTGAGTCTTCTTTGAATTGGTTACTAGAAGAACCGACTGTGTTTGGAGGCAGATTTGATGTATCAAGTGAAATTTCATGAGGTCTTGAAAACATGTGTACATCAAAAAAAGTTAAATTGTATCATCTAATAGATGCTGGGGATCCTGATTTAAATAACCCACAAATGGTAGCCTCCTGTTTAAGATTAAAATCAACAAGATTACCAGGGAAACTGCTAAATGTTTCAAAGCATAAATTTACAACAGAAGAAAAGACTCACATTTTGAGTTATGGTGAAGGAAAGGTGTTTCCAAACAATAAATACCCTTTTCCAGAGATTTACAATACTCCTGATCTTAAAGAAGCAGACATGCTGATGTTGAAGAATTTAGAAGATTTAAGAATTCATGAAACTGACAGTAAAAAAATGTATAGAAGTTGTGTCAAAGTTTTAAATAAGAAAACCTTAAAAGGAGAGACAAGTTAGGTTTGGATCAGAATGTAAAACCTGTGTGGAGAATTTTTTATAAGCCTCCTTTAGAAAAAAAGAGTAGGTGATCGTAGTTGCTGTCAATGCTTTTGCGAATATTATTAATACAAATGTATGTAATGTGTGTCCTTTTTGTGAAAAAAGGGAAACAATTTTTCATTGTTTTAAGGAATGTACAAGACTGTTATTTATTTGATTTTCTTAAATTGTTGTTTAACAAGTTAAATGAAGTTTTTACTGTTCAGAGTTTTAGTCTTGAGTCTTGAGTCTTTTAGTGTTCAGTCTGCTAGCGCTACTCCCATACCCAAATATTTCTCAATTTAAATCAGTAATAGGCACTTATAGTTTGCACAAATAAGGTGATGAACTGTTGGCTGACGTCCACAGCAAATTTTTCGGGTAAATGCTTGTGCTGTTAATTTGCTGCTAGATAATAAATATGCATAATTTACAAATGCAAACTTTCAAGGCAAAAATATCGGATCTGAGCAAAAACAGAATTGCACAATAAGACTTGTAATGCAAAGATTGCTGTACATGTCTCATAGATATTTAACAGCTGTTATAGTAACAATGGTGTAATTGTGTTTTGTTGAGTTATAGTGTATTTGGAAATATTTATTTACTTCTGGTTATATTGCTTTAGCATAATTGTCATTCACACAATCTATACAAGTGCCACAGTCATTGGAATATTTTCAAAATGTTTATGTTACACCTGCTTTCCAACCACAGTGACACATGTATTTTACATATTTAATTTAGTTTATTAGTTTATTAATTTCAAAAACTGTTGCCTTATTTCTTTGGTTCTCAGTCCGTATATTACTGTGTTAAAACATCTGGGAAAAAGTAAAACCATTGTGCTTATAAATACATGGCTGCTTGGAGAGAAATTATTTCTTACTCTATATTACATATAAGAAAATAGGGCAAAAAATAGTGTAAAACTGATAACAATTATATGAGTAATACAAGTATTAAGAGCCTTCAAAGGGGCCTTACCAGATTTTATAATAGAGATAAATATTATTATATATGACACAGTAATGAAAATAAAATCTAAGGCTGGTATGAGGAAAGTTGACAAAAGTCCTACAAAGCTATAAATAGAAATATCTCCACATGCTAATTGGACCAATGCCACATGTTCACAAAAACAATTGTCTATCACATTGTTCTCACAGTAAGTATGTCTTCCTGCCAGACTAACTACTGTGATCATTAAGACTCCGTTACTGATTAATGGAATTACCATGAACTTTAAAAGGTTACCTTTTTCCATATACTTTTGATAAAAAAGGGGTCTGCAAATAGCAAAGTAATGATCCAGTGTCATTGCCAACAATAACGAAGACTGGAATGACCCAGAAAAATGAATGCAAAACATTTGTATCAAACAGCCAAGAGAAATACCATTCCAGCCAAATGTAAAGCTAAACAACATATGTGGTACAAAGATCATTGGTGAACACAAGTCCACAATTGCCATATCAATTAGTACAAACATAGGAGCGTGCAAAGTCCTCTGTGATATTATTAGATACAAAAGAATAGCGTTTCCAAAAAGTGACAACAAAAACATCAGAAAATAGGGAATGAATAGCACAGGTCTCAATTCTTCCAAACCATGAAAACAGTTTGAATTTTTTTAAAGAAATGTTTTGTATAAAGAGATCCTGCATTCTGGTCAACTTTTAAATTCATACAAAATACTACTTTGCACCTGTTTGGATATTTTGCTCAGTTTGTAATTTTACCCATACAACTATATCAGGTTTTAACACAAAATGTTAGTAATTTTTGTATCATTTTCATGTACAGTTACAATATTGAAATATTACATCCATCATGGAGATTAATCTAAGCTAAATTTTGTTCAAATTACTCGTAAAATTTGAAAAGATAGCTCTTTCACTTTCAGAAATGAACTCAACAAAGACATTATATGTAAAAAAAAAAAAAAAAAAAAAGTCTATGAAACCAAGAATAACCCACAACTTCACTATTAGTATAAGCATTCATTCTAAATCCATTCGTTATTGTTAATGTTGACAGTGTGAATTAAGAGTTTTTCAGGCCTCTTTGGCTCTAAATATAATCTGTTGTGTTCCCATGAGTCACTACGGTTTGCCATCCACTCCTGATGATTTTGGTCTTACAATCTATGATTTTATTAAAACTTGATGTATTAATAAATTCAAAATTTATTCAAAATTACCTTATTTTTTTCTTAAAATGGTACATGTATTCAGTTTAAACGGGATATTTTTCGTATGTTCTATTGTGAATAACATATGGGTTCTGTTCTGTTTTGATTTACATTTATTTACATTTTACACAGCATCCCAACTTTTGCATCCTAACTTTTTTGGAATTGGGGTTGTACATATAATAATAATATTTAATGCATTCATGTTCACTGTAGAAAGGGCATGGCCACTTTTTTGGTGTACATCCTTGGTTTTCTTTGTCATTGCAACCAGTTACTCCTGTGGCTGCGTTGGGCCATTTCTTTTAAGATCTCTTCAAATATACCACTTTGAGGAGATCCCTTCAAAGATTGCATGGAGCGAATACAATATGTGCCTTCTAATTTTGCTTGCACAGCAACATCACCCTGTCACGATTCCCCCTTGAAGCAGCGTGCACTAAGCGCGAATGCGCGAGCACCTGCTTTTCCGTTGTTGACCGTAATGACATCTGGACACGTGTGTTTTGTTTATGTTTCTGTCATGTCTCCTCCCTGTTCTGTCATTGGCTGGGATTTCACGTGGGTCTGTATTGCTCTCAGCTGCAAGCAGTTTAGACGCTGATTATGTCCGCATATATACCGCGCGCCTCCCAGCACTCAACGCGGAAGATTAATAATACTTTAGTCATAGTCATAGTCATAGTCATAGTCATAGTCATAGTCATAGTCATAGTCATAGTCATAGTCATAGTCATAGTCATAGTCACGGTCCATGTTTAGAGTTAGTTTGCGCTGGATTATCCGCTTCCAGTCCCTCGTCATAGTTCGTTTCTTGTTTATCGACCTAGATTCCTGCCTTGCCCCGTGTATGCCTGTTTGCCAATCGCCTGACCTCTTGCATGTTTGTGGATTATGTTTTGGATCACGTTTTGGATTTGTCTGCCTGTCTCTCTTTCTAATAAACAGCTGTTCATCCTGCACTTGCATCCGTCCTATCTCTGCACCGTCACGATTCGTGACACACCCCAAATGTTCATAAGGTCCGATAACTCACTATTCCGTCAGTGAAATCCTCCATCTTTCCTTGCTGGTAACACAAACTTATGACAATAGTGTTGGAGTGATGTAAAAGTCGCATTAATTGCTTGTTCACACAGAGGTCGCATTGCCACATATCAGATATATACTGGATTTCAGTACCACATGAAAGTGGCCCAAATCAGAGTTGAAAATGTCAGATTCAGTGTGTTTTTTGCTGTTCACACAGCCATGCAAGTAACAAATGTGTCACATTTGAAGAAAAAGATTTAGGACGCTTTTGCCTGCTGTGTGAACATAGCCTTTATTTCGGGTTACTTATGGTGTGCATGTAATGGCCACATGTGAGTGTAATCAGAAATTTGGGGAACCAAAGTAGGTGAATGAATAATGTGACTGGATTTTGGCCATGTTGGTTTGCAGCAATATGTTGAGAGAAATGGAGTTTGTGGGTGGGGGATGTAATATATATCACAATAAACTGATATGGCACAAACTATTCATATCACTGTCAATCTCTCAGTCCTACAAATTTTTTGCATACCAACCCTTGCACCATAACATCATATCTAGTTTCATAAAACAATGGGCTTCAGATAAAAAGGTATACAGCATATTCAGAATATACTAAAGAGTATTTTTGAAAATTAAATATTTTAAACATGATTAAAACATCCATCCATCCATCCATTTTCTGTACCACTTATCCTTACTGGGTGACGGAGAACCTGGAGCCTATCCCAGGGGACATGGGGTGCAAGGCGGGGGGCACCCTAGACAGGGTGCCAATCCATCGTAGGGCACAATCACACATACATTCACTACGGACACTTTTTGGATATGCCAGTCAACCTACAATGCATGTCTTTGGACTGGGGGAGGAAACTGGAGTACCCGGAGGAAACCCCTGAAGCATGGGGAGAACATGCAAACTCCACACACAGAGGGCCACGGCGGGAATCGAACCCTGGAGGTGTGAGACAAACGCGCTAACCACTAAACCACCATCTTTAAAACATTTTAGATTAATTATTACTTTGTTAAATATTAATTATTATATCAGTTTATGCCTGCAATAATCTGTCCCCTCATTGTAAGCAAGAACAGTAACCACCTGAATAAGATCAGTGCCATCTGATAACCCACAGCACTGGGCCTGGCATGTAGAAATATTTATTTCTCAAATGTCTTTATTGCAGGTCACCATAAAACATTGCTAGCACAATGTAAACCATGGAAATGTTTTCATATCATTATTAAATGAACAAAGCAAATGCATTTGGGACAAACAGATTAGCTAACAGTAGCAAATGTAATGATGCATGTTCCTAATGTTAGATCTGATATTGTTTACAATAAGTAGGGATGGATAATTGGCCAACAATGACTACTCTAAGTAGACAATGGCATAATTGGTCTCTTGGTAATTTAAGATGTGGCCCTTAGTCCACTCTAATTCTGTCCTGTGCCCCTTGAGGGCAATTTGTTATGTTTGCTTGCAAAGTAGTGAAAGCAGACCTGGTCATGTTGATTAAGCAACAAAAGTTCAAAAGGATAAATGTCACTAAGTAATGAAAGGAATATCACTAAATAATAAGGGAAAGCACTAATGTCCAGTGACCTCTGTACATTTGGTTATCAGGTAGCATATTCAAGAAAGTAATACAGGTCAAACAGAATGCAAAAACATATCTGTCTACCCAAACAATACCCTAAATGTTGAGACATCATGGTAAATTTCTGTACAGTCACTTTTATTTATAAAACTCAAAACAGTCACAGGCCTATTGGTCTCTGACTGCTATGTTTTCTGTCTGTTCAAAGCAAAGGAAATATAATAACATACAGTAGGTTATCTCTCTCAAAGCCTCAAAGAGTGATGCTCATGAACACACAACATTTTATTATGATATTTTATTATAAGTACAGTATAATGTGGTGTCTGCCAAGAAATCACTTTGCTGGCTGGAATTTATTAAATACTGGCTATAAGATTTTAACTGTATTAAAATGTTATTTCTATTACATTGCAGAGAGAGAGAGTTCCTGTAAGTCCAAACATTATTGGTGTTAGAAACAGGACCTTCGCAGACAGAAATGTAAAAGGACTACTGTGGAAAAGCTAGTCTTCACATAGGATCATATTCAGAGTTGAGTTAAATGCATGTAATGAGGATTTAACACCAAAATTGCACACACATCGGCATGCCTCAGTTAGGCATGATTCTAATCCTTGGGTCAATTATTGTTTAACAAGTGTTTAACGTACCTTAATCAAAGATTTGTTGAGAATATTTTAGAAAGATCCAACAGGGATGGCCTCCGCTTGCTGTCTTTTGACAAAAAACAAAAGCATTCTCTGACAAAATGAAAATGTGACAGAAGAGGAAAGTGAAAATACAAAAAAAACGATAGCGCAGAATTGATGAAAACAGGAAAAAAAATTTATAGTTTAAACACAGACACAAGAAACTCCCAGCAAACAATCTGAAAACAGGAATGTCACTCGTCACTCGTTATTTATTTGTCCAGTTCATTGTATTAAATTATGTCTGTATGTAACTTGAGTTTTCCCTATAACCTACTTTCTTTGGACAATATATCAAACAATTAAATATCTTTTTTTTTTTTTTTTTTTTAGGAATTTAATTCTAAAAGAAACTATATACTAACAGACCAATGAAGCATAGTCTTTTGTTACGTTATCTACAAAGGGTTTCACATGTATATCGCACACTTATAATATGATTTAAATTGTCTGGTCTATTATTTATTAACAATATATCTCATTTGTGAACATTGGTACAAGTTGTAGCATTGTCTGAATTAGTACCCAAGCTCTATTATTAAATGACAGGTCATCTTTTGGCACTATTAGTACAGAGTTACAAGATGAATGGCTGTAAGCATGGCTGTCTGCAAGTCCAAACATGTTGCGTGCATCAGGAAGTTAAACACCTCTCTTTATTGAACTTTTAAAACAAAAGGGATGTATAGTAGTACAGTGATAATAGTCTAGTTAGAACTGCAATAACCTTTCACAATGCAATTATTTTATGTGAAATCAATTTATTGGACATGGAGTTTAAAAAAAACAAAAACATAAAAATATCAAAAAGACCAAAATATGGACATCAATTTAATAACATGTTAGTTTGAAACACATTGGATTCAGTTTCCAAGACCATTTCCCAAATATTAAAATAAGCCATAAGATTGGTATATGCTGTATTCTTCATATTCCCATTACCATTGCTACAGACAGTGTTCTCACAAAAAGAGTTCCAACACAGGGTTTAACTAAATTCAAATAAATTTAAATACAGTTCACAGTGTGTGATTTGGAGGGATGTCTATAGTGTTAACTCTTTATTCATGTGCATAAGTAGAGCAATGGTTCTTAAACCTTTTTTGGCTACTGTAAATAATAATAATGATAATTAAAATAATAATAATAATAATAATAATAATAATAATAATAATAATAATAATAACCTTTTAAGCCAAGTACCCCTTTAGTAGACTTTCTTTAGAAAAGTGTATGTAAGGGAAGGTACATAAACCATAAAGCAGTATTCAATGCAACAATTATCTATATGTTGCACAATACAATTTTAAATTGTATCAGCTAGAAAATGAATATTTTCTGAATATTTTATAAAAATTAATATTTAATTATAGAGATTGAGGCAGTTAGCACGATGAAAATCACATTTCTACATATCTCAAAATTGGTGACTGGTAATGTTGGATTCCTTTTTAGTTATTCCTGCATTTCCATATCTAGAGTATTGTTTTTTTAAAGCAACTTGCTCATTTTGTTTTCAGCATAGCACACATTATTTGTGTTAACACTGTACTCTGATGCACAGTAATGTTATTAAATGTTTAATTATATTAGTAGTTGTAATTACATTAAATAAAGTTCTGAAAAAATAGTACTTTCCCCCCCTTAAAACTCCCCTTGAAAAGAATTTTGCTTTTTTGTTATGTATCCTTTGTAGTCCTATCTACAAGTGTCCCCTAAATCATTCAAGATGACTTCCCATGGCAAAAGTGCCACTGCATCAGTGCTCACTAATACTCGACTTTTATACTCAACTTCAGTAATTGTTCAGTAATTGACTTTGATCATTAATGAATGGAGGACTGTCCATTAAACCAAGACAACCTGTCTGTGGTCATAGTAATTATCTTTTAAAGTATCTTTGAAGTAATTAACAATTCTTCTTCTTTACAGATTGTTCAGGACA
Organism: Ictalurus furcatus; assembly: GCF_023375685.1. Lineage (NCBI taxonomy): Eukaryota > Metazoa > Chordata > Actinopteri > Siluriformes > Ictaluridae > Ictalurus > Ictalurus furcatus. The sequence goes on along the minus strand of NC_071271.1, from coordinate 14,613,470 downwards.
GAAATCATATAGGTTGAGTTACGGTCTCAAATTTTTTCCCTCTTCTATTGGAAAAAAGAACAGGAAAAAAATAACAACAAAGGCGTGCTATTATTGAAGGTCAACCATGATAAAATGCTATATCTTACTGTATCTTACCATAAATACCATGTAGGCACCCTGTAGAAAGCCAGTGAATTAATTTCACCTACTAAATGCTTATTTAAGGAGGTAATGTTTTTCAACACTTTTACATTTTACACCCATTCAGGATGGAGAAAACGTATGTAAACAGGAGCACAACAACTGCACCACAGTGATGTGTGTTAAAGGGTGTCACAAACGTCTGTTTGTCTTTACAGGGGTTTCAGTGGATCCCATAAGGTGTAATAAAGTAAAACATTTGCTTTCTTCATCTATCTGTCATTCAGCTTAGGTGAGTCTGTACCTTCCTCCTCCTCTTCTTTGTCATCCTTTGCTCCAATAAGTCGTTGCCTTGCAAAATCTTCAAAAATGATATCATCATCACTAGAAACAAATGGAGAAATAAAGAGAATTTTACCAGATACACTTTTTCCACAGAATTTAGTTTTATTCAATAAGTTTAACACAAAACAAATGTTCAAGCACATATCTCCACTCAAATTCACCTGATTATTAATGGGACTCAGCTTGATATCACACTACCTTTTAAATAATACAGACTCTCAGTTATTTTGAAAAGTGTTGCAAATGTGTTTTGTGAGGTTATCCGGTGCATATATACTCCATTGGTTTGAACATGATTAAAATTCTAAGCCATATAGTATATTTTTATAGTCTTAATGTGTCAGTGTCCACTATTTTCAGAAATACGGGCATTTTTGTGGTGTTGATGCAACAACCTGCCTTTAAATTATAACTGTGCTTTTTCAGGTGTTATCTCTGCCTGCTACTACTCAGATTCAAGCTATAGATTAAAAAAGATATTTGAAAAGACCTGAAAAAAAATGCTTCTGGCTTTTATTTGTACAAGAAAATGTTGTGTTGCTTATGATAGCATATGTTAGGACAGTGTTGTCTAAAGATAATCTCCAGAACTGTGAATGTTATTCTGTAATGATTTAAAAGGACAAATAGAAAACCTGATGTACCTTTACTATAAGTAATCACTGCAATATAAATCAATCCTTTGAAGTGAGTTTTGTATAACTGGACAATCTTAAAGGAAATACCACTGGCAATTTGTAAAAATGATGACAAAAAATTGCTTACTTTGTGTCAAACTCGATCAGGTTTGTGTCAATGGGTGCATCATTTTCTAGTGCTTACACAGAAAAAGAACAAAGGGTATAGGGAAGGGTAAAACACTACTGGGTAGCACATGAGTAGTTAAATACATTTCTTCACTAGACAAAATGAAGCACAACAAGAGAAAATAACTACTAGTGACTACTAATCAGTTAAAACGGTAACTATTAAACTAATATCTGTTATTTATCTGGTTGTCATTGTTAACATTGATTTATGTTATCTTAGCCACTAATATGAGGGACTTCTCAGCCCACTGCATATGTCGCTCAGGCACCATGCAGGGGATAATCCATACAAGAACCTGTTACACTAATATTTAACTAAGCTATATTGTTGAGAACCAATTCCCTGGATGAAGACAGAAATTCAGTTATTCTAACTGCATATCAGACTAATCATGTTCTTTAAAGTAGCAGCACAACAGACAAAAAATTTATGTTTTTGTATGTATGTTTATACAGCTATTTTTGAGAATTTTACTGGTGTTAACATACAAAACTTGGAATTGATATACACAGTGTCCCAAAAGTCACCATGCATAAGGGAAATTAACACTTTTTAGCAAAATGTAACAAATTTACATTTTTACATTTACATTTTAGGTGTAATTTACGTCACATCCTCTACATGATTGCCATTTCTTTATAAACACACACAGAGTTGTCTCTCCCATGTTTACTTCAATAAACAAGCTTTGGCAGGCAATTAAAAGAATTAGTTTAAACACACACCTTCTTTGTAGATGAATTCTTCTACTGGTTTAGGATGCATTAACATGAAGGGTAGCTCTACTGCAACATCACTGGGGGGAAAAACAGTGTGAACAATAAGATGTTCAGCAAAAGATAGATAGCAGTCTACAGTATGAATGTACAAATGCTACAACAGACATGCTGCATTGCAGTTTAATTTGCCTTTTAGTATTAATATTTAAATATTCTTGGTAAGTATTCAGCTTTTGTTATATTGTTTTTTGTTCTCTCTGAACTGTAAAATTAATTTTCTATGCAAATATATATATATATATATATATATATATATATATATATATATATATATATATATATATATATATAATGTCCATTTGTTTCAGTTTCAACCAAGCAGTATAAAATCATAATTAGAAGAATAAAATTGTTCTGCTGTACACTCAGGCACTGAAGATTAATAATAAAGCCTACTATAGTGCACATAATCATTTATTTATTATATATTTTTGTACTATATTATTTTGTTTTTTTTAATTACCTATTTATCAGCTACTATCATGTAGCATCTTTGCTTCTACAAACACACAAACTCTCTCTCTCTCTCTCTCTCTCTCTCTCTCTCTCTCTCTCTCTCTCTCACACACACACACACACACACACACACACACACACACACACACACACACACAGAAAAGAGAGAGAGTGTGTAAAGGTGACTCGCATCAAGTTTGCTGTACCTGGAGGCAAGATCTCCCAAGAGCCTGTGAAGAATAAAACAAACTTAGTGTTTTCATGGAGTTGAGGAAATAAAGTCAAGATGCCACATTTTTTCCAGTTGTTTCTGGATCATCCTTATTATTCATAAATCAGCAATGTCTAAGTAGTGTGTATTTATGTGCACCTTGGGTGTCAGTAATTCTAATGAACGAAATAATTTAATAATTTTATAACTAACACATTCAGTACTTGCACTTACCCTACCTGGTGCATAATGGCGATAGATTAATACTGAAATTGCTTGCAATGTTATTTAGTCCTCAGACGTAACTATGGACTTAAGCATTACTCAGATATGTGCATGGGGGTTGTGACAGATTTTTTGTTGTTTATCACTATGGTCAATTGGAGAGTTCATGAATTGCATGTGTTGTATATCAGAATGCAATGTCTGCTTTTTGGGGAGTGGAAATCAAATAGTCTTGTTATTTCCACTGTGTATTAATAAACCTGCCAAACTATCTGCTCTGGCAGATGAGTATGTGCCCTGTGTCCAGTGGGATCTCTCAAGCACTAAGTGGAAATGATTATCAGATGGTGGGTCACGGACTAGCTGTTTTTGTGTTTTATGGAGCTTCCATTAAATGATAAATGGGTGCACTCTATGGCTACCCGTTTCTGAAGTGGTGACAGTAAGCTCACTTTTCACCTTCACCAGATTTTACCAATCGATCACACCACATCACACCACATGTACTCTGTGGTAAGTTTGAGTGTTCCCAACCATCAAACGTTAACAGTATCAGTATTATGAGTGCAAACATGCCAACTTTTATGAATTTTGTGTAGGAACTCCACAATTTAAAACCAGAATACACTTAAAAATCAAGCAAAAAGAGCAGGCGTACATTGAAAATGTACTGCATTTTTATAGATTATAAATAAACTTCTTTGGTCAAGTACTGTATTAATATATAGGCCTATATCAAATGTATACTTGCATTCAGGCTAGACCATTATCTGAAAGTTTGTTTGTTTTTTGTTTGTTTTTTAAATATGCGTGTACAACTGGGAGTCATCCTCTATACATAAAGAAACACAGAGAAATGATCTGCATCAATTGCACAAGCAAAGTTCTTCTGAAGTTGTAGGTAGTTTTCAGGGCTACACATGGCTACAGGTACAATGCACTCCCTGAATTCATATAAAACTGGAATATAATTCTTATAATATGAATATTGTTTTAAAACAGGGAAAATATCTTCATTATAAATATTATTTATATAGGTGTAGATATATTTTTTTCTTTTTTATTAATACAACTTGATTTTTAGGATTCACCTAGAAGTATAAGAATCATACAGTAGCTAGACAAATCAAACAAAAAGTTTAATCACTTAACTGAAGCAACTAAATTGAATCTAGGTTCAAACTTACCCACCACGAGACACCACCAGTTTCACTTTGACTTTATAAGACACAATTATACCCAGAATTTCTTTACTGGCTCCTTCTCGTAACCTTCAGGATAAAACAATGAAGCCAATAGTAAAAGAGAACATTGCAACTGCTGCCACTTACCACAAGTAATGATACTATTGACTTCTTATATTAGAAGAGTACTTACAGTGTACTTGAGGCTAAATTTGTGTCTTCATGTTTGAGCTTTCCATCTAGAGCTAAGCCACGTTTCTCTCGGTTGTTGGCAAGAAATGGGGTGAGAGTATATACCTTACAGAACGTTGCACTTGGAGCCACAATGTCACTAAACAAACACAGTAACATGAAATTAGATACACATACATACAAACATACATACATACACTATATATATATATATATATATATATATATATATATATATATATATATATATATATATATATATATATATATATATATATAAAATGTGTGTGTGTGTGTGTGTGTATACATACATACACATACACACACACACACACATAAATATCTGTTGCTGTATTGCTTCATCATATGTGTACTGCATACATACTCAGATTCCTCCATTGCCACTGGACATTTGTACTGAGCAGTGTTGAAGAGACAAATATCAGCATATTGACGCACTATAATTGTTTAAAAAGAAAGATAATTAAATGAATGTATTGTCAAATTAATAGTCTGTATAACATTCTAAGGTGTATTTATACAAACCTGAGATCTTCATTTTCTTCACAGTCTTGTTTGTGTTGTTTGTGACGTGAACATTTACATTAATTGGTTCACCATGGTAGTAGATCTAAAGAAACAGAAGCAAATATAAGGTCAAACACTAATCACAGTTTTAATTCAATTTTAAAGTAAGATTTGTTTCTAAGTCATTTAATTTAAAAAAAAAAAAAAAAAAAAAACTGAAAAAGCTACTCTAAATTGTCTCCAAACTCTCTACGTTATTTTGTAGCTTTGTAATTGGAACTGAAGCTAAAGTGCAAGTTTAACTTGTGCCTTATGCTTTGTGCCTGCAGTATTTTGTAGCACACTAATTCAACCACTAGATGGAGCTTATATACTATTTATCTCAAATCCACCTCCCTACACGTGATTGTTTTTTAGGCCATGAGTCCTGTAAGAAAATTTCTCCTACCAGCACAGGTCTGTGATTTAACTGATGTAACCACCCTTTGTAACATCACAATGAAATAATAGTTATGAATGTGGTGTACCACAGGAGAGAAAACAAAAATTCTCCAATACCTAGGAGGGTTAGGAGTAGGTCTGAAACTACTGCCATAAGACCTGCTTTTCTACCTATCTCTGATTAATTTGGAGAAGTGTCACTTATTTGTCCAGGAAGAAGAACATGCTGGTTTATGTCATTTTTATTTTAAACTGCTATTGAAAAGCAAGCGTAAACCTTATGTCTCAGATACATCTACAGCATTAAGAATACTAGTTTTCGACTGTCTGTTTAAGGAATTTGCTGACCTCTTTGTCCAGCGAGGCCTCTAGGTGTAAGGGTTTATCTGACATGAGAAACTGTCTTGTTGTCTCTGCCATTGGTTGTGGACCCGGCTTTTCTGGAGCATACTGCACTTTTCTGATGATTAGGCGCACCGAGTTCCTATGCCAAGAAAGAGTATTTATTTATTATATATTCCTGTTTACAGAAGCAAAACAGTGGCAATAAATTACTAGTTAGGTAACATAGTGGTTTAGTATAAGGAACTGAATATAGCAAATGTTTTCTTTGTGGCCTGGCTCAAAAACATGGTTAGATCGAATGCACCATAACACATGACCTGCAGTGTGGTTATACAAGAATAATCCAATCCATGCTGGAGTGATATGGCCTGACGAGTTGTGGAATCCCCCAAGGGGATTATTTTCATATAGCCACATGGTCTGGAGTGTGTTATTTTGCTTATACCATAGTCATTTGCCAGTGATTACAATGCTTAATCTATTAATGAATGACACTTTGTGCATTTTAACAGTTTTTAGTTAGATTTAATGATATGGAACAATACTAGTTAGTTCCTGTTATCCATTACATTATAATAACGTTAAACATGGTTGTTCCCACACCAGCCTCTCCTTTTCTCTCTCTCTCTCTCTCTCTCTCTCTCTCTCTCTCTCTAATCATTTTACCCAGAAACTGGAAAGCATAAACTCCTCTGTCCTGCACACTTTCCCATACATTTATAGGAGAAGACTCAGAGCTGTTATCTTGGAAAAGGGAGGTTGTACAATGTATTGACTAAAAGGGTGCCAATAATTGTTGCCCACCTATATTTAACAAAGATATTTTTTAAATAAAATTGTGTTTTGTTTGCAATTGTTTGATATCCATGACAGCAGAGTATTTTTGTGAATTTTCTAAACAAAACATCACAAGGTTAAAAAATAATGATTTTTTTTTTTTACCAAGGGTGCCAATATTAGTAGACCGCACTGAATTTTCATCTATGGTCTCTTTATTGTTCAAGGTAACTGTCCTCTGGGGTTCCAGTTTGTGAAGAGTGCCTGGACCCCGCAGATTGCCACTAATGGATGATATTGTTGTTGTTGTTGTTGTTGTTGTTGTTGTTGTTGTTATTGTTGTTGTTAAATAATAATAATAATAATAACAATAATAATAATAATAATAATAATAATAATAATAATAGTTATTATTATTATTATTATTATTATTATTATTATTATTATTATTGTTATTATTATTATTATTATTATATCAGTTGCTGTTAATGGACTACTGAAAGTCAGGGATGCTGCAGCATCCTCAGCACCCCCACTTCCCCTTGATTGCACATCACGAAAATTTGGCAGAATGGGCATATATCTTAGTGTCGCTTGTTTACCAAACTATTGTCTGCTAAAATGTATTCATGTTTAATTTTTTTAAATAATGGAATGCACCAAACAAAAGTGCTGTACCTTTTGTGAATTTTCTCTTCAACGTTTTCAGCACAAAAAGCCTTCACTTCAAAGTCAACACCACATGCCTTTTCAGATGTGAGAAAAACAGAAGAAATTATTCCATTATTCCATAATTACTCCATTATTTTTGTTTATGATACAGAAAGTATACCTTCCCAGTATCTTCTGGTCCAGGTTGCAATGTGACAGAACAGGGTAAATTTGGAGGTATCTATTAGAAAATATTTGAGTTCCATTACATTATAATGTTAAAAGGTTGAACTATTGATTAAATGTTACTTACATTCTAAAACTAGCAAATTTGCAAGAGTTCACACAAACCAAACATGTTTTAAAATATGTATTCAGATATATTCAGTTATGCATGTTTAGTGTGGATTTAATACCAAAATTGTGCACATCAATATTGAGACCTCAGATGTAACACTAGACTTAAAAGCTGCTCAGAAGCTACACAAGAATTGGAGTTTGTTTAAAACAGTGTGTGAACTCTGATCTGAACTTAACAATTAAAAGCAAGCACTTGCTTTAAAGACACTTCTTCAAAATTAATCTTCAGCTTTGTAAATGTATAATATCATGAATAGTATCTGTAATTAATGGCACAGCAGCAACTAATTAACCTCAAAGGTGAAGGGATAGGCATGTTCTCCAAGCTTTTTAATCAGCCGCTCCTGTAGACGTGTCAGGTTTTTCTTCTCCTCAGACACAGGAGGGAATGCCTGTATATTGGCCACAAAGAGGTCCTTTCGAAATGTCAACCCAAGAACATCTAAGTCTTCTCGCCCATAGCGGAAAGCACATGTCAGCGTTATAAACACTGTAGATAAATGACAAGAAGCCAGAGACAAAAGTACTCTACCTGCTCAAATACTAACATAAAATAGAAAAACTCCTATTTAGTAAGGTACGAACATGCTGAAAATAATATACTGGCCATAAGGTTTCGTAAAGACATTTACTCACCTTTCCTCTCCTTTAAGTATTCTGGATCAATTAAAACCACTCCATCTACAAAATGAAGGTGGGAAATGAGTTATAGGTCCAAAGGGCAGACTATAGTTTCAGGCTCAAATGTGTAGCCAAGGAGCAGATGGAATACATCAAACTTTTTTTGTTTTGTTTTTAATAAGTTAATATTTCAACATTTAACACAGTTCATTAAAAACAAAGGATAGTTATAAAAAAAATTATAATAAGTAAATAAAATAAAAGGCATACCAACAGGCTCTACTATGTCCACATGGTCAACAAAGTCCCTCTTGCCAAGATACACAGTTAGCTTAAAAAGATAAAATTGATACAAAATTGGGGTTTCAACACAATATTACATTTCAATTTATGTTAAACATAATACATATGGAGAAATGTAACATTATTACACTTACAATAATAGTATTGCCCCAGAGTGGCAACACTACATCCTGGAGCAGAATCGAGCAATAGCTGTATAGCGGGACCATATATCGCGTTTAACCGTGCAAGTGTTACGCCTGTGCCCTTCCACGCTTCCAACCACAACACCGTCTGCTCCGCCCACGTACATTCCGCCTCTAGCGCCAGCGTATGCTCAACCAGCGCCGGCTGCGCACATTCCAGCCACGCCTCCTGCACACTTTCTGCCTCTACCTACACCGGAGAGATAAGCTGGAGAGCCGGAACGATGTAAGGTTTCCTGCTACAGTGTTTGCTGTTTTTTGAGAGCTACCCTGACATGCTGGAAATCCGTAAAGTCACACACTTCGTGGAGCCCCTTACCGGACGCGCCCTGGCATGCGCTACGGCGGAGTGGAGTCTTTTGTGCTTTCAGCGCTAATCGACTCAGGAGCGGCCGGGAACTTCATAGATCAGAAGACGGCGCAGAACCTCGGCCTCCCCGTATGTGCCCTGCTCCAGCCACGTCAAATCCAGTCCATAGACGGGTCCCCCATAGGGGGGGGAGTCATATCCCACTGCACGCTGCCACTAAGACTGCAAGTTAGTGCCCTCCACCACAAAACCATCGTACTGTACATCACAGTCTCCGCCCGGCACCCCGTTATTCTAGGCCTACCTTGGCTGGAGCTTCACAACCCCCAGGTCTCTTGGATGGACAAGCAGGTTACCCAATGGTCCCCGTACTGCCTGAGCAACTGCCTAAATGGCCCCGCGGTCCACTTGGCAGCCACGACAGTGGAGAGCCCCATGTCTCGTGTTCTAGTCACGGTCCCTCCGAAAATCGTGACCTCAGCGAGGTGTTCAGCAAGGAGAAAGTAAGCGGTTTACCACCACACCAACCCTACGACTGTGCCATTGACCTCCTTCCCGGAGCCAGTCCACCTCGGGGTCGTGTATACCCTCTCTCCCAAGCTGAACACTGAGCCATGGAGGAATACATTCAGGAAGCCCTCCAACAAGGGTACATTAGACCCTCCACATCCCCCGCGTCCGCCGGGATTTTCTTTGTGGAAAAGAAAGGAGGGGGCCTATGACTGTGTATGGACTACCGGGGCCTAAACCAAGTGACAGTCAAGTAACGTTATCCCCTGCCACTAGTTCCCGCAGCCCTTGAACTGTTAAATCCGTGACCATTTTCACGAAGCTGGACCTGCGTAGTGTGTACAACCTGGTCCGCATCCGGGAAGGGGATGAGTGGAAGACGGCTTTTAGCACCACCTCTGAGCACTACAAATACTCGGTTATGCCGTATGGGCTCGCTAACACCCCGTCAGTGTTCCAGAGTCTAATTAATGATGTCCTGAGAGACATGTTGGGGAGGAGCGTCATCGCATACATCGACGACATCCTTGTGTATTCGGCGTCCCTGGAAGAGCATATCGACCATGTCCGGCAGGTGTTGCGCCGGCTGTTGCAACATCAACTTTATGTAAAGGCATAAGAGAAGTGTGAGTTCCACCAACACACGATCTCCTTCCTAGGATACATCATTAGCCATAAGGGGGTCACCATGGACCAGCGCAAGATCCAAGCGGTGGTGGAGTGGCCCACACCCTGAACCATCAGGGAGTTGCAACGGTTCCTTGGCTTCTCGAGCTTTTACCGACGGTTCATTCGAGACTTCAGTAAGATGGCACAACCCCTGACATCCCTCCTGCGTGGCAAGCCCAGGCAGCTCCTTTGGACCCCAACCGCCCAGGAGGCAGTGGACAAGCTCAAGTGGGTCTTCACCATGGCCCCCATCCTTAGACACCCAGATCCCTCCAGACCCTTCGTCGTGGAGGTTGATGCCTCTGAGGCAGGGGTAGGGGCCATTCTCTCTCAGAGGCTTGGAGATAAACCCAAGCTGCACCCCATAGCGTTCTTCTCCCACAAGTTGTAACCAGTGGAAGGCAATTATGATGTGGGGAACCAAGAACTCCTGGCAGTTAAACTGGCCCTGGAGGAGTGGAGGCACTGGTTGGAGGGTGCCACCCACCCATTCATTATCTATACAGACCATAAGAACCTGGAGTACCTGAGGACGGCTAAACATCTCAGGCCTTAGCACGCTTCCCCAGGCAGCATGATCTCATCACTGACTTCATCACTGACTTGCACAGGGGAACACCACGATACTAGTGATCATCAATCGTTTTTCAAAGCCCCTGCACCTCATTCCACTGCCCGCCATCCCGTCTGCCTTTGCCACGGCCGAGCTGCTATTCCAACATGTGTTCAGATACTTTGGTATCCCAGAAGAGATCGTGAGTGACAGGGGGACGCAATTCACGTCTCAAGTCTAGGCCAGCTTCATGGAGAAGATGGGTGTCACTGTTAATCTCACCTCCGGTTACCACCCCCAGGCAAACGGACAGGTAGAATGGGCTAAACAAGAAGTCGCTAGATTCCTCCGAACCTTTTGTGCCACCAACCCGGAGGACTGGAGCCAATTCCTCCCCTGGGTGGAGTACACACAGAACTCCCTGCGACACTCCGCAACGCAGCTCACCCCCTTCCAGTGTGTCTTGGGCTACCAGCCGCCTTTATTTCCCTGGAACGCCAACCACACCGACTCGCCAGCGGTGGATGAATGGTTCCACCGGAGTGAGCAGGTCTGGGAACACACACATCAACATTTGGTGCAGGCCTCCCGCACCACCAAACAAAAGGTGGGCCGTTGCCGGAGGGATCATCCCAACTACCGACCCGGGGACAGGGTGTGGCTTTCCACGAGAGACCTAAAACAGCCACTCCCAGGCAGGAAACTTACCCCCAGGTATATTGGCCCCTTTCGAATCCAGAAACAAATTAACGAGGTCACGTACCGCCTGCACTTGCCCAAGCACAGCCGCATCACCCCGTCATTCCATGTCTCTCTCCTTAAGCCAGTGATACTGGGTCCCTTGGCTAAGGCGGTGCCAGGTGACTCCCCACCGGAACCGCTAGAGATTGAAGGCCGCCCAGCCTACCACGTCCACAACATCCTAAATTCCAGACGTAGGAGAGGTAAACTCGAGTATCTGGTGGACTGGGAGGGGTATGGCCCAGAGAAGCAGTGCTGAATCCCGTCCCAGGACATTCTGGAGCCAAACCTGCACAGGGACTTCCATGATGCCCACCCAGCTAAACCGAGACCACGCAGGAGAGGGAGGCCTCCGACGGATTCGGCTCCCAGAGTGAGCCCTTTGGGGGGGAGCTCTGTCATGTCGCGGCGAACTCGCAACTACAGTTCCTAGAAGGCAGTGCCAACTACAAATGAACTACACTTCCTGGCCATGCACGCACTCACGTTCGCCGGAGTACTGAGTGCTAACACCTGTGCTTCATCGTAAATGCTCAGCAGCCTTACATCTGACGTTCACCAAGCCTTTGTCTGTGTTTCGGAATTGTACGGTTTTTGGATTTATCGCCTGTATTTGGATTACATTTCCCTGCCTACCCCAGTCTGGATTGTTCGCCCGATCGCCTGACCTACTGCTGTCTTCCGTGTTTCATCTTCCGCCTGATCCTCGCACTCTAGTCCTGTTCGTCCACACTTGCCTCCAACAAGGTATCGTAACAAATTTTAAGACATTTTTGTTATAGATATGATATGGAAAATAAAAATGTGGTGAATTAATATGTGGTAAATTATGCCATTACTGTATGTTGCATAATGTCCTATTTCAACAACAACAAAAACTTATAAATATCACTTGTTCAATAAATAATCAATTTGATTCATTCATGTAAGAGATTTTACACTTATCTCAATGGGAATAACAGACTCTAAATTACCTTTCCATTTGGACTTGCCTTTTTGAATACCCTGTGTGAAGAGAAAAAAGCAGTTTAGAAATGCTTAGCAATGTTCTTTTGCATCTAAAAACCAGACAACACACAGCAGATTTATAAATTTGAGGAATGTGTAAAGGACATTAGACGTTGGATGCTTATTAATTTCCTTTTACTTAATTCTGACAAGACATAAGTACTTGTACTAGGACCATGTGTAGCTAGAAGTAAGCTTTTTGATTACATAGTTACTCTGGATGGTCTTTCCGTTTCGTCATGTGCAGCGGTAAAAGACCTTGGTATGGTTATTGACCCCAGTTTTTCATTTGACACTCATGTAGATAGTATTACTAGGATAGACTTCTTTCATCTCAGAAATATTGCTAAGATAAGAAATATAATGTCACTACATGATGCAGAAATATTAGTTCATGCTTTCATCACCTGTAGGCTAGATTATTGTAATGCCTTACTGTCTGGATGTTCCAGTAGGAGCATAAACAAGCTCCAGTTAGTACAGAATGCAGCTGCAAGAGTCCTTACTAGAACCAGAAAATATGACTGAATCACCCCTATCTTATCCACACTGCACAGGGTCCCAGTGAAATTTCACACTGATTATAAACTACTACTACTAACCTATAAAGCACTAAACGGTCTCATGCCACAGTACCTAAGCGAACTTTGGTCTTCTATGATCTGCCACGTCTACTTGGATCAAAAGGTGCAGGTTATTTGTTGGTACCACGAATAGTGAAGGCTACAGCAGGGGGAAGAGCTTTCTCTTACAAAGCCCCACAGTTATGGAACAGCCTTCCAATTAGTCTTCGGGATTCAAACACAGTCTCAGTGTTTAAGTCTAGGCTTAAAACGTATTTGTTTACTGTTTCACCATGAGTAGACATTTTCTTTTATGCAAAGTACATAGTCTATCCATCACAGGATAGTAAGCATACCTAATAATCTCTCCCTCTCTTTACCTCCCTCTCCCTCTCTCGTTCTGTCAAGCCACAAATGATTTTATGGAGATGACAGTGATCCTGACCCTTTCTGCACTTCGGACCTGCCTGATCTATCCGGATGCCCTACCGCTGGATGGAGCTCTCATCAACTGGAGGCTACAGCCTGGAGATTGATTAGGATGGCACCGCTTGAAGAACCATCAAATAGTTTTGGACCTCAATTCCACATGGACATTCTCGCTGTGGTTGCTGGGACTACGGTTGCTGCTGTGGCCTTGGGACTGCAATTACCACATACAATTTTGCACTCAGGTCATCTTTGGTGAACAGTGGACTAGTTCAACAAAGACTTCATTTAAAAACCATAATGAACTTTCTTTTACTTTCACACTATCCGTTGTTACCCAGATGAGGATGGGATGGCAGATTTCTCCCAAAAGAGCCTTAATGTTCTTCTGGGTTAGCAGTGGTTTTTGCCTCACCACTCTTCCATGAATGCCATTTTTGCCCAGTGTCTTTCTGATAGTGGAGTTATGAACAGTGACTTTTATTGATGCAAGATGGACCTGTAGGTGTTGTCCTTGACTCTTTTGTGACTTCCTGGATGAGTAGCTGCTGTGCTCTTGCAGGAATTTTGGAAGGTTGGCCACTTTTGGGAAGGTTCACTAGTGTGCGGAGTTTTTCCATTTGGAGATAATGGCCTCATAATTTATGGAATTTTTTTAAATTTTGGCATAGTGTGTTACTAGGTATGACCCTTTAATCAACTTACGCTGTTGAAAAATTGTTGAAATATGATTTAAAAAAAAAAAATGTTATTAAATTAGAAAAGAATGTAATATAGAAGAATTGTTACTAGTGGTCTCGAATAGGCAAAAATAAGGCTCACATCTAGATAAGATAGACATTGCTTGGCACATGACATGACCATACTATAAACATATTTCAGACAATTATTCATGATTCAACATGATTCAATATTAAATCTTTCAGGGAGTCAAGATCACCATCAGGTAACATCAAAAGAGCACAAATGTTTAAACTTATGTCGTACTTTTGTCAATATCTTGAATCATTTTGGTTGTTCAGACCTCAGACCTTGACACAAAGTGAATGAAATATAGTAGTTTAAGTTCAAACTCTGACTATTAGCATCTATTTCTATTAGCATCTATTTCTATAAGTCCCTAATAGCACTCACATTTGGCAAGTTTGTATTTTTATTATTTATTTATTTTACAGATTTTGAGGATCCCAATAAAAATGGCCTGCTGTGATGACTTCTGAGCATTTAGACAGATAGAAAACAGGTTTGTCTTTATATCTGCCAAATGTCATTTGACTGGGAATAATATTTCTGGAGATCCTAAACATTGCTTCCCAGATAAGACAGAGTAGAACTTTAAAAAATAAAATAAAAATTCAGCCAAAATACTTTACAGGCTTTGGTTTTATGTTACATGTGACAAATAAAAAAGAATGAACAAAATCTGAGACATGCAGCAACAACCTTATCTGAATTGACACGGAATGACCCCAGTATGTATGTGTAACTCCATTCCCTTAGTTGAGTTCCGTAAATTGAAACTAAAATGCAACTAGATTGAAGACAAGATGCAAGTTCAGAATTAGGAATTTCATGTTAAGTGTCATGTAATATCAGGGAAGGAACTCTGGACTACAGTTCCCAGCAGCCATTGCACCTCACTGCATCATGGTCACATGACCACCAGCACTTGAAACACATTCATGTTAACAAGCACATGTGTATATTAGCCACAGTTTGCACTGCACTCCTTGTCTTGCTTTTGTCCTTCTTTACCATTATCTCTGTTGATGTGTTTATAGTCTTTGTTTTATGTTTATTCCTAGCCATAGATTTTTTTTGCCAGTAGTTCTAAGTTCCTGTTTTGTGTTTTGTTGTGTTTATATTAAATGTTTCACTTATTCTGCACTTGCATCCACCTCAATATCAATAATGTGACATTAAGGGTCTGAATGCATAACTAAGTGGCTACGATATCTGACCGTTAACTAACTAGCGCTTAGCATAGTTGCTATAATAATTTGTTCAGAAATACATCTTTACACACAAAATGTCTAATTGTATCTAATAACCTAAAAGTAAGACCACTTAGTCATCATTTCAGTCACCCCATGGATGTTAATATAGCAACACTGCCACTCATAAACTTCAAATACATTTTTGATTTATCATCAAACAATAAATAATCATATTTTTAATTAAAATCTGATTGAATATTGGCACAGAAAAGTTTAGTTATGTGATACACTGATTTAATATTATATAAAAGTGTTTGGTGATGTCAATTCCATTTAAAATAAAGATTATAAACCGACATCTGTTATTTTACAGAATTACTCTTAAAACTGACAGTTTTAATATTAAAAACAATATTAAAAGTAACAGTCAGTATCTGGTGGCCACCAGTTGCTTTAAGTACTACAGTGCATCTCATCCTCATGGACTGCACCAGATTTGTCAGTTCTTGCTGTGAGATGTTACCCCACTCTTCCACCAAGGCATTTGCAAGTTCTCGATCACGTCTGGGGACACACACGGTACTCATGCCTCCCTGCAGCAGGCCTATGGCATGTTCACGCAGGTGAGCAGACACCCTAGGCATATTTCTTCTAGTGTTTTTCAAAGTCAGTAGAAAGACAAACATTTACACACAACTTTATTAGACCAAACTTTAATAAGACCAATCAACAACCAATCAACAAAGTGTGGATAAATAAAAAGCAATCTTTGTTTGTTTTAGTGCAGCTTGTCACATAGGTGACGATGAAGGTAACAATTCCATAGCGCACAAAGTTCAATACTGACTTCTCGACATACATATTATCTGTAAACTGTTATGATTACTGCTTCAGAAGTCAGTGGTTGCAAACTAACTGTTTGAGGAGGTAGAAATAAAGATAGCAATGAAAGTAGAATAATAATGTGTATGGCTATATTTAAGCCAATAGGTGCTCAAGTTTACTTATTATTGAATACCTTGGTTTACTTGTATTTGAACAAGAGAGAAGTCTTGTTCAAATACAGACTTGGGGGAAAAAAATATATAGACTTGGGAAACTGCCAGGTCAGATTGATGAGAGATTGACTGTGGCTGCTCCTGACATGGCCAAGTATATGATTCTTTCACTCACTCATCTTAATTGATTATAAAACTACAGACATAATGTATATGACCACTTAGAAGAGTATAGAAATATGTTGTCTTCCAAATAAACAAGAAAATGCATTTTGAATTAGAAGACCATGTTCACTATGCAGAAATGGCAGTTAAGTGCTGAGACATTAAAAGACATTATATGATGTGCTAATGTGGATTTGACATGACTAAAAAAACAAGCTTTCATGAAATCCAACCTAAGTGGAACCACAAACTTGAGAAGGCTTTTAAGCCCTTTCAGTGCACTATTTCACTTGGAGTCTTAATAGCCCAGAAGCATGCAGTAAGTGACTTTAAAGTGTGTATGAATTTTTAAATGAGTGTATGCGCCTGTAGTGCAAAGGTGTCTCTGTTGGGTTCTGTAGCTGAATCAGCTCAATGTGTGCTTGGCATATCATATATTCAGTATCTAGCCTACTAAGAGTATTTTCATTATATAAGTTGTAATGTATGAAATTATTGTGAGAATAAGCAAAAACAATATTAATAGGATATAATTGATCAAATTTAGATCACTGTATTAGTATTATTTGGATGGGTCAGTATGACTGTTGTCTGCAGTGGAGTGGCATCCCATCCATGGTGTATCCCTGCCTTGCACCTACATTTCCAAGAATGGGCTATGGATCGACTCTGACAACGTTCTAGCGGTTGTTGGAGATGAATGAGTAATTAAATTCTGTTTGTATGTGCTTTGCATGTCCCCTGCCAAATTGTACCTTTTAGTGTGTTAAAGCAATTGTTTCAGTTACTCATGCAGAATTATATTTAAAAATTCCCATTCATCACTTGAACTGTTTCCATTTGGGGATTTCAGGTTCAGCACTGCACAGATGTTAACACTGCAGACAAACATCATGACGTACCAACCCTTGTTCCATAAATTCTTAATGTGAAGTGAAATAATGATACTGGCGTTTACAAAATATAATAACCTATTATATAGTTAGCTGTATGTTGTTGAAATAAATAAATAAATCATTGCTGGTCTTGTAATGGATAATTAAAGGCCCTGCATCATCTTAGAGTTTTCCATCATAGATTTCCATCTTAGATTTTTCCATACAATACGTTTGTCATAATCAGCCACATCACATGGGGCAGTGGTGGCTTAGTGGTTAAGGCTCTGGGTTACTGATTGGAAGGTTGGAGGTTCAAGCAATGCCAAGCTGCCACTGTTGGGCCCTTGAGCAAGGCCCTTAACCCTCTCTGCTCCAGGGGCGCCGTATCATGGCTGACCCTGCACTCTGACCCCAGCTTCCTGACAGGCTGGGGTATGTGAAGAAAACAATTTCACTGTGCTTTACTGTATATGTGACCAATAAAGACTTATTATCTAACTTCTTTTTTTTTTTGTATTTTATGATTCAAATACTAATGTACTTTGATATTAAGTCCATCATTGAATTATTACTTTGATTTATATATCTTTAATTTTGTAATAGCTGCCTGTAATTCTCAGGTATTTGCCTCCCAATATTCTGTATCTTGGCTTTGACACATTGCATGTTGCATTTATGAACCCAATTCCTGCATGTAAAAACAATAAAAGTTGATAGATCTGCTCATATGTATGTAGTGCTATAAAGAAATTAGTATTACAAATTTGAAAGAACACAGCTGTAGTGTTTGAGAAGAAAATTCCATTTCTGTCATTTCTCATTTTAAAGCATCATTAATTTTTTCTGGTGGTTGCACTGACTTTTAAAAAGAGGCAGAAATAATAAGAGTTTGCCACTCACAGTAGTTATCTGGGAATACACTACAATTAGTGGCAACAATTCTGGGGTTTAGAGTTACAATACTGGCTTTGTCTGTAGAGTTTTTATAACAGTTTAATGGGATTGAATTAAGCCACGGTTTCTGGTGCAGGTTGGCCTAATACATAAATACTGTAAGCCTTAAAGATAGGACACAATGATCCAGCATTACAGTCACACCCAGTATTGATTAGCAATCTATGTAACATTTTTACACGTCTTATGTTAGTGCAACTTCAATAAATCAAATAAATATAAAGAGATATTTTAGCTCAACTATTACATATTCATTTAGATTTACAGCATATTCATTTAGGTTTACTATTACACTGCAAGTAGCTTGGTATTGAATTTGGGCTGCAACCAAAGGTAGTGATCCATTTAAAACTCTACTTTACAGTAGATGAAGACCAAAATCTTGTTAAGATGTGTTGACCAGTTTCACAAAGCAAAAAAAAAAAATCAACCAGGATCAAAGGAGAGCGTTCAGGGTAAAACACTCTGAGCAAGTGATGCAGGTGCAGCCCTATATTACACTGACTCATAACTGAGTCTCCTGCTTGTACTTGGATAGGAGTAATTTTCCCTGTCACATGACAAATCTAATGACTTCATATTGTCCCATGGGTACATTTATCTCTGGCCTGTCACTTCAGACAATCTGTGGAACATTCTCATCTGATAGCATATTCCACAGGATGATGTTTCTAAAAGAGTGCTTTTGGGTCATGCTGCATTTAATGACTTGATTTTTTTAAATGTTTTATATGCTTCAGGAGTACTCAATCCATTTTTTAAAAATAAATATGGATCTATTTGTGTAGGTTGTTTGGTGTGACATCTTGTTTAGAGAGAAGAGAAAAAACATTCTCCCTGAGGAAATCTTATTAGTGGTTTGGACAATGTGCAGGAGCATTTCCTCCATGTGCCTAGCACACTACAATAATGGCTTGATTCCAATCAGTCCTTTCTAGGTGTGTATTAAATGACATCTGGTTTTTAGTGTACTAGCACTTAAATGTTCTTGTCATTTTCCCCCATGTGTAGAAAAAAGGAAATACATTTAATTGGATGTAGTTTAAGTGAGGGGGGTATTTACTTCCACAGTCCAGAGGTTTCATGATTAAAATGACCTGTGTAACTGCTTGTAGCCATGTCTGTCTGCTGCTTATGTGTGCTGATTTGACAAAAAAAAAAAAAAGTTTCAATGAAATGGGCATGAAAAAATCTTTTTAAGAGATTAAACAGCCTCGAATTTCATTCAGGACGATTGCTTTAACTTTTTTTATTATTATTATTTTATTTTTCACTTTTAACAATTTTTTTTTCACTAGTACAGAAATTTAGAAACAATTAAAAGTTTGGAAATTTAAAAACAATAGTAGAACAGCTACAACAACATAAGCTAATGTCTGTTAATTGTTTAGAATTTCTTCTTAAATGTCACACTGTTCAACCCTTTCTCACAGTACACTGACATATAAACAAATTAATTATTTTATTGCCAAAAGTCTGTTATAAGATTAGTCAGGACAGTGTTAGGTTTCTGTCTGTAGAATATCATGACTGTGTTTAGTTGCTGGTGAGCAGGGCGATGGGAAAGGTGAGCATTGTGAGCCCCCTGCTGGGAAAACAATTCAGACCTCTCCACAATAACATTTGTACAGAGATAAAATGGACAGCACAACAAAAGCTTTTTTGATAGTAAAACACTGTGTACAACAGCCACAATAAAATTACAAAATTTTAACCTAGTAGGCTAGATTTAAAAACATATACTTAGGGGAAAACTGCAAATTCTTAAAGCCCTGAGTGTCTACTTTCATATGAGCCATTAACCACTACTGTGGTTAATTCAATTCAATGGTGAAAACGGGCACCCCAAAAACAGGCCAAAAAATTTGGCCTCTGGTAAATAATTAAAACAGGAGGTTAACAAACAGAGAACAAAATGAATACTGCTGCAAACAAAGCAATTTCAGCTTTAAACTGTTAAAGAATATAAAAAGGGATCTAAAATAATCACAAACTCAGTATTATAATTTTGGTCATATTCTATATGCACTTCATTATCCAATCTTACGTATAACAAATTACAAATTTATTCTTGGTGAAAAGTATAGTCCACATTACTCATTCAGAAGATTAATCTTCCATCTACCAAAGCTCACCAAGGAACACTTGCATAGACATGAGTTTAAACAAGCCATGAAAGAGATGCTATTTTCTTTTGGGTAATCAAAATGATGGCTTTTTATCGATAGTAAAGTACAGGGGGTAAAAGAATCTAGAAACAGAAACCAGCAAATCTGAAATCTTATTGAAATAGAAGTAATGTTATTAGCATTAATTAACATGTAAAAAATAAATAAATGAAAATGACATCAAACTGTGCCATTTGTTGTAGTATTTATGGAATCAAAACTACACTATATGGCCAAAAGTTTGTGGATACCTGAACATCACACCCATCTGTGGGTCTTCCCTAAAATGCTGCCAGAAAGTTGGAAGCACACATTTCTGAAGAATGTTCACTTCCCTTCACTGGAACTAAGGGGTCCAAACATGTTCCAGCATGACAATGCCCCTGTGCACAAAACGATGTCCATGAAGACATGGTTTGCCAAGTTTGGAGTGGAAGAGACTCGAGTGACCTACACAGATGCCTGACCTCAACCCCACTGAACACCTTTGCGATGAATTGGAATTCCCTGGGACTGCACCCCAGGCCTTCTTGTCCAACATCAGTGCCTGATCTCACTAATACTCTTGTGGCTGAATGGGCTGGAATCCCTAAAGTCATGCTCCAAAATCTAGTGGCAAGCCTTCCCAGAAAAGTGGAGATTATTATAACAACAAAGGGAGGACTAAATCTGGAATGGGATGTTCAAAAAGCACATGAGGTGTCCACAAACCTTTAGCCATATAGTGTATTTTGTTTAAATGTATAAGTGAGGGTGGGTGATGTTATTAGTTATTATTAAGTTATCAGAATGAAACGCCTAATTAAAGGCAGCTAAATTAAATGCTTATATTAAACTAAATGCTTAAAGGCTTAATATACTTAAGTAAACCAGTAATTTAAGTAAACCAGTCATTTAAAAACAAGTATAAATAATGTTACCCTGACTATAACAACAATTTTAATAAAACAAGGGAATATGATACAATGTATTTTAAAGTATTTCCTTTAACACAGTGTAACTGGTTTTAAATCTGTGTGAGGAAAGCTAAAGGATAAAAATCTCCAATAGTTTTCCTGAGTCTTGAAGCCTTTTAGTCAGAGGCGTGATGCCATTTTGTAATATGGCTGAGAACTGACTCTGAGGTTGTCCTAATATGTGCACCGTACCTCTAATGATTTCAATAAGTAAAAATATAATGTTACACATTCAGCTAATGTGCCTAACAACTTAATATTTAGATTATTTTCATAAAATAAGTCTGTGTTGTGATATGGATGGGTCCCTGACTGGAAAATGTTTGAAAATCCCTATGCTAAACCATGCAAAAGTACAGTGCTGTGAAAAAGTGATTTCTTTTGTTTCTATGTATACTAAAAAGTTTTAGATCTTCAAACAAAATACAACATGAGGTTGTACGTGAATGCAACCTGAGTAAACACACAATACAGTTTTTATTTATTTTATTTTTTTACTGAAGTGAAAAAAAAATGTAAAAACTAATTGCCACTTTGAACATAAAATCTGGTTGAGCCATCTTTATCAGCAGTAACTGCAGCCAAATGCTTCTGATAACTGGAGATCAGTCTTTCACTTACTCCTAGGACGAGGATTTACTCCTATGCTTTGGATCATAGTTTTGCTGCATAATCCAGTTGCACTTGAGTTTCAACTTAAGGATTGAAGACCAGACATTTTCCTTTAGGATCTTCTGGTAGAGAGCAGAATTCATGTTTCCCTCAATTATTGCAAGTTGCCCAGGCCCTGAATGGCTCTCACTGTGATCCTGTGGAGTCCCAGGGCCTTTGAAACAGCTTTGTAACCCTTCCCAGACTGATGCATTTCAATCACCTTCTTCCTCATCATTTCTGGACTTTTTTTCAACCTTGGCATAGTGTGTTACTGGGTACGACATTTTAACCAACTTCATGGTGTTGAAAACGTTCGATTTAAGTGTTTATTTGATTGAACGGGGTTCACAGTAATCAGGCCTGATTGTGTCTAGTCCAGCTGAACCCCATTATGAATTCAGTTTCATAGATTTGGGGACTTAGTAACTATGGGGCCAAATACATTTTTCACATAGGCCCAGTTGGTATTGGACAACAATTTTGCTTCAATAAATAACATTATTATTTAAAAACAGTATTTTGTGTTTAATCAGGCTGACTTTGTTTTATCTTAGATTTTGTTTTAATTTCTGAAAGAATTTAGTATGAAATATACACAAAAACAGAAGAAATCAGATACATTTTCACAGCACAGTATCTACATTGTAATAATTTTATATTGAAACTGCCTGCAAAAATATATATTTTCTGTGCACATCAATACATGGCAATATAGGGCAATATAGGGCCACTTACTTTCCTTCTTGATAAAATCTAAAGCGTAATGTATTCTCTCTCTGACTTCCATTTACCTTACCCAACTCACTTCAGTCATAATCACTTTTAGAACCAGAGAACCACATACAATAGCACCACATACAGCTTCAGACAAACTGAAGCTAATTGTGTAAGACTGACAAACAAACTGAGAACTCTTGATAAAACAGACATAAATTGCCCTTTTAAATGGGATTATGGCCAGCCATTAGAAATGATGTTTCTGTCAAAAACAGGCTAATCAAGCAAGTCAAAATGGACTTAAAAAATAAATCAATAGATGTAAATAAAATGGTTGTGGGGGGGAATGCATCTCCCTACCATGTGTTTGGCCACTATGTATTTGTATTCAGGGAGACATTTAACAACCAAATGGATTTCTGATGGAAGGATCCATCACAAGTCACTGGAGGATTCCTCTCCAGCTGTTTCTGATATTTCAATGTGTACTATACAGTAATAGCAGAGAGCTTTGCTATTACTGTAAGAGGATAATTACCTCATTATCCTGCTGATAGCACAGATATGGCATATAGCTTACTTCCTCTTCAGAGAGGCTCAAGTAATTTTGAACTCTGTTGATACGGTACCATGCTATGTGTGAAATGTCAACAGTCATGTTTTGACCAGCTGCGTCAAAACACAGCATGACACACGGACTGAAATATAAATCCTTCACAGATAG
Organism: Ictalurus furcatus; assembly: GCF_023375685.1. Lineage (NCBI taxonomy): Eukaryota > Metazoa > Chordata > Actinopteri > Siluriformes > Ictaluridae > Ictalurus > Ictalurus furcatus. The sequence continues at coordinate 14,590,000 of NC_071271.1, read as the reverse complement.
AGCAGTATTAAAGAACAAAATAGACAGATGTAAATGGGGCAACTGAATTACAACATTTCTGTATATAGGAAGGAATAGTTATATACGCTAGGAAATAATATAATGTGAAAAATAGTGATTCTGAAGAAATTAGGCAGATATATGGGTTGAATTATTTCTGAACCCTTTTTTTGTCCTTAAAATCTCACAGTTCATACATACTTCCTTATCTTCTGAGACCAGGTAAAAAACATCACACTGGCCACAGATGAAAAAAAAATGTTGTACATTAATAACACAGATTTAAAATATATAAAGTTACATAAATAAATAAAAACAATCACCAAGAAAGATAGATGGTGCATAGAATAGGTATGTAATACTCTGCCACATGTTTGGTTTCCTTTGCAGCATTTATTGTTATAAAATTCCTTTCTTACCTTGTGCCTTTATCACCCATGATGATAATTTGTGTGCTTTTCTGTTTTGGACTTGCGGAAATAGAGAAATAATAATAAGAAAAAATTAAAAGATGAAGCTGCTTAGAAGGAGCAAAAGGGAAAATTCACTTATGCACACAGGCAGGATGATACAGCATCTGTCATGTAGATGTTTCCTAGTTTAAACACTCTCCAGCTGAATTTGATTACAGAAGCATCTCCGCTTTTGCCTGTGAAAAAGGTCTCCCCTCCCCAAAGGAAGCAAAAGCAGGCAATTCCCTGTTCTGCTTGGCTACTTCCCGCTCTGTTGCTATTCAATTAGGCATTCCTCAAATGAACCGTGTCTGGGGAAAAAACCTGCATCAGAAATCCTGAGATTTAAGAATCTTCTGTTTGAGGTCCAATGTGAGGCAGTGCTGCTGCTTTTGCTACATCTCCAGCTTCCTCCCACACTCCCTTCCGCTCTCTCGCTCTGTCACATGCATACACAGACGCTCTCTCTCTCTTTCTCACACACACACACATACACACACACACACACACACACACACTCAGCCTCTCTCTCTCTCTCTCTCTCTCTCTCTCTCTTTCTCTACTCTTTCCAAATGAAGGGGTATGTGTAATAGCAGTTCTATGTGGGCGATAACTAGGACTAAATAAGACACATTTTCTGCTCACCATTATGCTCCAGGCACTGACAGAGTAGCACAATTCAATCTAAACATTCACTACCAGCACTACCAGGTTCACTGCAACATAAGAAACAGAAAAAATAAACCTCAGCACAGATATTCAGCGACTTAATCAATTTTAAATACTTTGCAATAATAAAGTTTAATTTATATATTTTCTTGTTAAAACTCAAAGATGCTGTAGAAAATATAGTCCCATTAATAAGCAATTCTATTACAAATGCACTTTCTCAAAGAACACTAAAATATATAAAATTGTGCTGAGTGTACTTACTAGCCAAGCTCTATCAGTTTCAGCACAGCTTTATCTCCACGGTTCTTTTCCCAAAGACTGCTAGATAATTTACAACTTCTACTACAGTGCTGCAGTATGATTTTGAGTAATTCATGGTTGTAAGATGACAAAAGTCATTAGCACAGATAATAAATCAAATTTTCTGTTATAACCAATTTGTTCCAATCGTGACTAATAAAGCTATTATTAGATCACATAGTTTGGAGTCGTAGATAAAGTAGTAAAACGTAATTTTAAAAAACTCTATGGGATTGTAGTTGTCAGCACATTGCAGCAGTTATGAGCAGATGGTTGCCTTCACAACTGTTAAAAAAAAAAAAAAAAAAAAAAAAAAAACAACCCTCAAACTTTCTTCCATTCAGTATACCACAGAGCCTAACCTCACACCACATTAGAATACAGTTTGCAAAACCTTGCTGATACTCTGATTCATGCTGCTGTATCCTCCAAAGTGGCTCCCTGAAGTGCACAATGCAAACAATGTATTGTTAAAAAAAAATCACAAAATAGGACTTGGTAATGGTAAGAAAAATGGTAAGAAATTTATTTATATAATAGTCTGTATATAAACCACAACATTCAGTACAACTGGGTTGAAAATTAGAATATAAACAAATATATACATTTCACTGGATATCTTAAAAAATGAGAATGTAAATGCATGTGGTTAGGACAATCAAACAACCTCTCAGAGTGGTTGAGGAAGCACTCAAACACAAACTAAGTATTGATACAGGGTCTAAATTGGTGCATTTTTTTACTGCACAATACTAACATATACGTTACAAAATAGACATACTGTACAAAATCTGTTTTTACAGTGTGAAATATAATTAGCTAATTTCTATGTACTCAAACAGAACATATTAATGATGGAAATATGAACATGACTTAGAATGAAACCAATCATCACCTACAGTATCTACTTAGTTTCTTGCAATCTGTGACTTTTTGTCACCAGGCTTTAAATCTGTAAGTCAATATGCTTGAGTGAATACATATTTAAGGAGCACACTTTAAATGTCTAATAAACTAATACATGGCTTCACACTTTAATTCAATAATTTGTGGGGAAACAATCAAGGTGTTTTATCAATCTTGACTGCTTTATAAAGCCACACCCCATTGACTCTGGTGTGTAAATAAACAGCAGACAGTACTTAAATCCAGTTTCAGATGTCACTCCACAGAATGGCACATCGGCTCTTATCAACACTCACCATATACTCCCCTGACATTGACCAAGCCACTGCATTAACTGAGGTTCTGAAATACAAAGAGAAATCTTATTAAGCTCAGTGATTTGGAATAATTAAAGTATGCCACTAACAATACAGCCATGCAAATATTTCTGATAGAAAATGATGTAAGTCATGTCATAGACTGAAAAACACATTCCAAAAATGCAGATAAAGGGTTCCACTGTCCAAGAATATGGTTGGTGCATATACTGGTGTAAATGGCAGGATTAGTGTAAAAGACAGAGTAAAAGAGGCAATGATAAACATTGTAATGCACACATACATTGTAATGTAATCTTAAAATATATTCTTCAGTTGATAACTTTAATGCAACTTGTATATGTCACTAAACAAGTTGTAAAATGTTTGGTTGTCTGGCTGGCCCTTTACTCATCAACACTATCTGAGGACAACACAAGAACCAGAGTTAACAACCCTGTTGTTCAGCTGAAATATACCCAACTAGCAAGCTGATATTATGCAATTTCAAAAAAGATTGGCAATTAACATTAAATTCATCTACTGGAAATGCAGTTAAACTGTACTTAGTATGCAAATGAAACAAAATTCTCTCCCTGTTCTCTTGGTGACTAGTAAAACAAGAAATTACTTTAGGTTACTAAAGGGATTCTGGATACCTATGCATGTCTAGTAGGCACGTTTCCAGGTTGCCTGTGTTAATGTTCCAGATGTACACACCACCATCTGCAGAGCCAGCTGCCAGGTAACTTCCATCTGGACTAAAGTCAATTGAAGAAAGCACATCTTATTTAATCATTAATGAAATAATTGTATACCATTATTTTATGCAACAGCAGTATGGATAATGATGTCACTAACACATAGATAAAAATATTTATGACAAACTACTGAAGGATACTTCCAATCCTCGTAACCTAGGCTTCATCGTGCTTCAAAAAGGACTTTGATAATATTTGCTCGAGAAGTCACCTGATTACTAATGGGACTTACCAGTTTGAAATGATAATTCCAGACTCAGTGTTACTTTTGTCTTGCTCCGGCATTGGGTCTGTGATGATTCCAAACTTTTATCTGCCTATATTGATTAGTGTTTTGGCCATAGCCTGCTTTAGGTTTAATGAGTTAGTATCATCTACTTGATCTGCTACTTCCTGTTTGCCGATTGCCTTACCATTTGCCTGTCTCGCGTTTCTGCGTATTTCCTAGACCTTTGGTTTGTCTGCTACACTGGTTTAATAAAACTAGAAATCCTGCACATGTCTGTCTGCTTCATGACAATGTAGAATTAAGAATGTAGGGCAGTGTCAGTTATAGTTCGTAGAGAAATCCATAGTCTTACATTGATCAAAACCAGCCTGCACAGAAAGTCTGAATACCTGACTATAGACATAATATAAATGTCTTATATAAATGTACATGGGAAAGAATTTGTGAACACATTTATTTGTAAATCAAGACATACATTTGTGAATCATGTTTTCTGCATTTATGTTTAATAATACTGTTCTGATCCCGTATCCATTAGCCCCTCCCTGTCTGGTTTGAGATTACACAGACCTTTTAGAATAACTCAATGCATTCTGGTCCTGCTGTTGCCATAGAAACTGCTAAGTGTATGACTCAAATGGGAGTGAGCCACAGACCAGAAACACAAATGGGACTTCAGCCTTAGTCATTTCTGCATTGCATCCTCTTCCTTTTCTTGTCTTGTCTAATATTACACTGAGCAATTACACATCACACATGGATTATGGTAAGAAAATGGTATGGCCACACATGGGGAAAAAAGTCTGTTTTAGAGAGGATAGCTAACTGAAGACTTCAAGCGTTTCTTTTTTTTTTCTTAATTTGTCTGACCTTTCCAAATGCAAGTAGAATATTCAAAAGGTCATTTCTTTTAAACCATTATTTTCTTTATGACAGCTTTTTCAAACATTTTACTGTGATTACCTATAGTACATGGATTCTTATGCTAGGCTTCTAGATATATAGATAGATACTGCATCAGATTCTAGGTTCACACAAAAGGTAAAACCGACAAATTATGGCTGAAAAATTAGGCTGTATCAAATAAGAAAAATATTTTCTATTATTATTTCCAATATTTCCATTTTGCAATTCTTTCAAACAATCTAAAACAGTTAGGTTGGAATCTGTGCCACATTTTTAATCTGACATTTTACTGGCATCCAAAAACTAGCACTGCTATTATTAAAAACATGTAAAAAAAAAAAAAAAACCCAAACCCTAACCCTTGAAGCATGAAGTATTATTAAATTAAGTATTAAAGAATCATTTACCAAAGAAATTATGCCACACAACTCAACAATAATGATGACTATCTGGCATTTTATTGTTATTATATTATTAGGCCCATTTCAGTCTTTCTGTGTCCTACCTGAAGATAGCCTTGGTGCTGTCACTTCCACATTTGAAACCTTCTGCCCTAGGATGATCATGTAGAAAGAACAAAAACAGTGTGAACTTCAATTTTTTAAAACATATTTGCTATTATAGAAAACTTGCTATTAAAGTTCCATACACAGGGAAACTCTGGTGCAATTTATAAAAATTTAATTCAACAGATTGTTGGGCTGTATTATGCTGTACCTTCTTCAAATATACCTTCAACTATAATATCTGGTCAACTGGTCAGCACGGTGAAGGAGCGGATAGTGTTGACATGTCACCCCTCAAGTTACTGTCTGTGCAGACTTTTGCATGTTTCCTCCCATCTCCTAAAACATGTCAGGAGGTGGCTTGCCTACAATAAAATTGCCCTTAATGGTTCCCTGCAAGGGACATGCATCCCATAATTACTAAAGATAAACTCATTAATTATATTAATGAATATCATGTCACTGAATATACTTCTTTCTACCCCTTTGCTGCCATTGACCTGTGGCTCCTCACCAGCCAGCTGGTCCACCAAATCTCCACTGACCCTTTACATCTCCTACAGACCACCCTCGAACACTCTCTCTGTCCTCACCCACATTCACAATGCAACCAAACTTTTCTCTCACAGAATGACCTGTTGGTTTCCAACCAGTCTGGTTTCAAAAGTGGCTACTTCACCAAGATTGCCCAACTGACTTGTGGACACCTTAAAATGTGGGAAAATTTGCATTTAAGTCCTCAGTCTTTATACTGCTCTCCCGAGTCGTCTCTCCAACCTCGTACCACAAGAACTGTACTTGGATGGTTCAAGTCCTAACTTCTGAACAGATCCCACAGGGTGTCATCAGGAGTTGGAAGTGATGACTAGTGTATTTCAAGGATTTTTCAGTTTTAAGTTTACATTTATCTAGTCTAAATGGTCTCTTATCACTGCTATGCTGGCAATACTGAACTCTACCTGCCATACTTAACAACACCTCAGTCTCAGCATGCATTTAAGCTTGCCAGATCACAGCCTGGATGAAGGATCAAGATGACTGAAAATACAGCAAGCTTGGTCTATAATCAATCAAACAGATACATCCCTGTAGCTGTTCGTATCAGGTTCATGACTTTGGTGCTTATGTTTAGAGTACATAATGGAGTATCATCCACCCATTTGGAGTCATTCATTCCAGGACCTTACATTTCATCGCAAGCACTACTGTCTGTGAGTGAACACTGCTTGGGGATACCATTGCCCTGGTATCCCAGACATCTAGGATGTATACTATATCTTTATATATATATATATATATATATATATATATATAAATTCTCTGTACCGGAAGGCCATTCTGGGTTTGCTCATTCTCAGATCCACCAGCTGCAGGCTCTCATCTCTTGAGCAACTTAGTAACTCTCTGTGGTTGGGTGAGATGTCAAGTGATGTCACCCTCCCCTGTAGGGGAACTTCCTGAGTGCAGCTCGCTGCCCTGTAGAAATATGGTGCAAGTTACAGATTACTGCAGAGAAGAACTGGTAAAGAACACTGAGAAATTACTCATAATTATTCTTTTTTATGTGTTGATAGAAAATGTTTATTTATAACTGAATTTCTATGCACACATGACTGAGGAATGCATCAGATGTCATTTTAAGATGAATGTAACTGTATTGAATATGTATAATTAATGGTTTGAAAACAAAAATTTAAGACAGAAAGCTCAAGACCTTTTAACATTTTAAGTTAAAATAAATTAATCACTTTACAGTAAAATCTATACATCATAAAAAGGAATTGAAATAAAGAAAATGTTGATACTACTATCAGACATAAACATGCTTTCACGCAATGATTCCTATAAATTTATCATAACAATATAAACATTTTAAGTGTCAAAATAATTTATCATTAATGTTTATAGTGCACACAAATATTATAAAACATTTTTTTTAATTCATGCGACTTCCACATTCAACTATTATCTTTATTCTGTTATTACTTTCGATTATACTTTTTATATAAAGTGCTGTGAAAAAGTATTCACCTATCCTGATTACTTCTGTTTTTGTGTCTATCTTATACTAAATAGTTTTAGATCTTCAAATGAAATGCAACATAAAACAAAGGCAATCTGAGTAAACACAATTAAATTTTTTACTGAAGCAAAAAAACCCATGTGAAAAACAAATTGCCCCCTAAATCTTAAAATCTGGTTGTGCCACTTTAGCAGCAATAATTGGAACCAAACTCGTCTGATAACTGGAGATCAGTCTTTCACTTACTTCTACGACTAGGACTTACTCCTATGCTTTGGATCATTGTTTTGCTGCATAATCCAGTTGCGCTTGCGTTTCAACTTCCGGACTGAAGGCCAGACATTCTCCTTTAGGATTTTCTGGTAGAGAGCAGAATTCATGTTTTCCTGAATTATTGCAAGTTGCCCAGGCCCTGAAGCAGCAAAGAATCCCCACACCATCACACTTCCACCACCATCCTTGAACATATTATGTTCTTTTTGTGGAATTCTGTGTTTGGTTTATGCCAGATGTAACAGGACCCCTGTCTTCCAAATAGTTCCACTTTTGACTCATCATTCCACAGAATATTCTCCCAAAAGGTTTGAAGACCATCAAGGTGTGTTTTGGCAAAATTCAGATGAGCCTTAATGTTCTTCTGGGTTAACAGTGGTTTTCCCTTCGTCACTCTTCCATAAATACCATTTTTGCCCAGTGTCTTTCTGATAGTGGAGTCCTGTAGGTCCTTTGATGTTGTCCTTTACTCTTTTGAGACTTCCTGGATGAGTTGTTGCTGTGCTCCTGGAGGAATTCTGGGAAGGTTCCCTACTGTGCTGAGTTTTTTCATTTGGAGATAATAGCTCTCACTGTGGTTCTTTGTAGTCCCAAAGCCTTTGAAATAGCTCTGTAACCCTTCCCAGACTGATGTATTTCAATCACCTTCTTCCTCATCATTTCTGGAATTTATTTCAATTTTGCCATAGTGTGTTACTGGGTAAGACCTTTTAACCAATTTATCAACATGCTGTTGAAAAAGTTCTATTTAAGTGTTGATTTGCAAATACGTTTCCACACAGGCCCAGTTGGTATTGGATAACTTTTTTGCTTCAATAAATAGCATTATCATCTAAAAACTGTATTTTGTGTTTACTCAGGTTTCCTTTGTTTTATCTTAGATTTAGTTTTAATTTCGGAAACAATTTAGCATGAGATATACACAAAAACAGAAGAAATCAGGTAAATACTTTTTCAAAGCACTGTACATTTTTCACCTTGTAATTACAGTTACACAGAACAGTCAATCAAAAGATATATGACAGTAAATAAATTGCCCTTTTCTAGTAGCTTTAAGTCTATAAACACCTATGCTCAGTTAGGCCTTCAAACTGATTTATTTCATTCAAGTCTCAGTGTAGCCTGATTGATTTACTTGCACAAATCCGGAGAGTAATATAATAAATCCATCAAACTTATGTCTATCACAAAGAACAGACTTTACTATATATTAGTACTGTTCTGCGAATACTACATTTTATAACAGAATCCATCTATTATGAAAGCTGTGTATTAACTTTAATGACCTTTTATTTATTTCAGTAAAATAGCTGAAACCCAGTCAAATACAAATATAATATAAATTTAACAAGGGTGGCACGTATACTGGGTGAGTGTCTGCATGTTAAGCCACTGCATGTCTTACAACTGGCAAATGTCAAAATACAGAAAAGCCCTGAACAAATATTTTTTGCTTTATTTTTCTCAATACCATATTACAGAACATATCAGCTCTTAGGGACTCAAGGAGACAATTAGTATGTGGGCTGACAGTTGCTAGGCGACAGGCGAGCAGTTGGCAGGGTAGCAGCTGGAGGTTACTGCTGCTTGGAGTGAATGAGAGATGTCAAGGGCTCAGCGTGGGCAGAATAATGTGTTAATTTCTTGAAATCTCTAAATGCTGAAGCAGCACACAGGAATCAAGACATTTCTGGTTTAAAACTAATCACATCTACAGGAAACTTTGTTTTAGAATGGATTTCTAAAAAGTATTTGTTTTAGAATGTATTTCACATTTTAAATCCTAATTGTGGATATTGACGGTAAAATTTGCCAGAGATATTGTAGTTCTGGTTGTATCATCACGTGTTTGTTTATGAGTTGCATGCAAAGCGACTAAACAGCACCTCTGTAAGATTGGGGACCAGAGGCAGCATACTTGATCTCCCATTTCATTTTCAGTAGTGATTTTTATTATTAATCTGGGTTTCACAGCTGTCTATATTGTGTTATGTCAAAAGATTAATTTCTCTGGTTTTAAATGAAAAAAAAAATGTAATCCTGATAGTATTCCCATTTTTTACAAAATGTACCTGTAATCTGTTTTTTTATTTTATTTTGATTTAAGACCTGACTGGAATTACTTTAACTGTGCATTTACGAAAAAATAATTGCACACCTCAGAACGTCTGTAAGCCAGTCAGAATCAAAAATTCAACAGCGCTATTGTATAAGCTATGAATAATGCATCCTGCTTGCTCAAACAAAAAGTATTGACAATCAGTTTTACTCTGTCATTATTATGACAATTATCTAATCCTGCTCTGAAATTTTGCTTAAGCAATGTAACTTTTGCTTTGAAATAATCTATTAAAAACTCGAGTGTAGTTCAGAATCAGCCATAGGCAAACAGAGAAAAAAATTCCTCTAAAGCTGAAGTTCAGTCATGAGTTTATGAAAATATTGATAAGACAAACAGAACAGGCTTTCAGAGACTTAATGTGTGGTATTTCATTCATTCATACACTAATTCTTGTGCAGTCAAATTTCAGTTTCAAGTTTAAGCCTGTTACATTTAATAATGATAGATTCTGCTCTTCGTAATTCTGTAACAAAGAATAATGATAAACAGAAGAAAAGGCAAACCATCTCAGAAGCACTGAGTAAATATGTTAACATGTAATACTCCAAGTCAACCATTATTTACAGTGGATAACAAAAGTCTACATATTCCTCTTAAAATGGCAGGTTTTTGTGATGTAAAAGAAAAAAACTAAGTTAAATAATGTCAGAACTTTTCCCACCCTCAATGTATAATTATAACATAAAAATTAAGTGAAAAACAATCAAACATTTTAGGGAAAAATAGGAAAATGCAAAAGTTTGTGGACACCAGACCATCACACCTGTATGTGCTTGTTGAACATCTCTTCCAAAACCTCTTCCAAAACCATGGGCATTAAATGTGAGTTGGTCTCCCACATGCATTAAAAGTGAGTTGGTAATAACCTCCATGAGAAGGCTTTCCAGTAGTTTTTGGAAAGTGGCTTTGGGTTTTGTGCCCATTCAGCCACAAGAGCATTAGTGAGGTAAGGCACTGATGCCTTGCAAGAAAGACTTGGGTGACGTCTGTGTTCTAATTCATCCAACACGAAGTGTAGGGTTGCAGTCAGGAATCTGTGCAGGCCACTCGAGTTCTTCTTCACCAACCTTGGCAAACCATATCTTTGTTCACAAGGGCTTTGTTATGATGGAACAAGTTTGGGCCCCATAGTTCCAATGAAGGGAAAATGTAATACCACAGCATCCAAAGACATCCTATACAATTGTATGCTTATAACTTTGTGGCAACAGTTTAGGGAAGGCCCACATATGATTGTGATGGTCAGATGTTCATAAGCTTTTGGCCATAAACTGAATGTCCTGCATATAAACTATCTACCAGGATAATCAGTCTAGAACAGTGTGGGCATCATTGGTGTACTGTAGCATTAGGTTATTTTTCCCCCATGTCTCTATACCTATAGGACCATATTTACAATTAGCATGAATGTTAACAAATTACTGTAATTTACTGTGAGATATAACAATAAAAGATGTTTCCTTACCTGCTGTCCCAGAAGCGTATTTTTCGGTCAAAATGGCCACTGATTATGTAATAGTCTGAGCACACTATGTCACTACAGTAGGACAATACCTCAATGGTCTGTATACCTAAATGAAACAAACAAATAAAAATGAATCAAGTTAGGGAACTTGCACACAGTAGAATAGAATTGTGAATATTCATCATAAAATGATTAAAAGAATGAAAAGAAATTAGATTTCCCCCAACAGCTGGCTTGAAATTGGAAAATATTGTAACTATCTGTGCTGACATCTCACAATGCATCAGTGGGCTGTACTATACAGCTTGTTCAATAATGGCATGGCTATTTCCAAGTGGGATATCTAGATTTAGTGACAGTATGCACAAACCAAGAAAAATTGAAGTGTATGTGAAAGACAAGGAAATTATCCATCCATCCATTTTCTATACCGCTTATCTAAAGGGTCTCGGGGAACCTGGAGCCTATCTCAGGGACCCTGGGACACCTGGACGGGGTGCCAATCCATCGCAGGGCACACTCACATATACATTCACATTCATACACCCACTTACACTACAGACACTTTGGACATGCCAATCAGCCTACCATGCATGTCTGTAGACTGGGGGAGGAAACCAGAGTACACACAGGAAACCCCCACAGCACGGACAGAACATGCAAGCTCTGCACATGCAGTGGAAATCAAACCCCCAACCCTGGACGTGTGAGGCCAATGCACTAACCACTAAGCAACCCATGCACCCCAAGGAAATTATCTGACTGCCAAACAACACCAATTTAAACAACCACTGGACATTATTTCTGAATAAACATAGTGGAATATAATTGAAAATTTATGGTCTGCACTTATATAGCGCTTTTATCCAAAGCGCTTTACATTGTGTCTCATTCACACACTCACACACCAATGGTAGCAGAGCTGCCATGCAAGGCACTAACTTGACATCGGGAGTCTTGCCCGAGAACACTTCGGCATGTGGAGTCATGTGGGCCGGGAATCGAACCGCCAACCCTACGATTAGTGGACAACCCGCTCTACCACCTGAGCCACAAACACCCAAAATTTTAAATTTAAATATAAACTAGTATACATAATAGTCACCACAGACCTAGTCACACTGCTTTATACCTATTGTGAAACACATATCTAAACCCAGCCTGAAATTGTGAAAAATAAGATGTTCTGTACTTACTAACAAATGGTAAAATATAAAGACAATAAGCTATTTTCTATGGCTACTTTACTGTGAAAATCATCATGAAGCTGACAGCAGAAACAGAGCAATTGGATATTGCATAGTAACAGCCACTAAGATGCATTCCATAACACAAAATTGTATTAAGCACATCACCTTGGATCACCTTGTGCAGCTGACTTAATGCTAATTTAATGTTAGCTTAAAGTTGCTTTACACTGTCCACTCTTCATTATGAGGATGTTGCAGACAAAAATCACCAATCCTGAAAGAAGTCCTTAGTCATCAGTTAAAATTTGTATTACGTGCTCACTGAAATCCAATTTAGCACCTTTGCAACCAAACTACATCAGAAAAACAAGTTCTTAAATTTTGAACCAAAATTTCATGAATGAGAATGCTGTTACAATGTGTGAAAAACAGTCACCAATAGGAGCAATATTGCAGTTTGGGACTATCAAGAGAAAATCTGCTGCACAGTACACATGAACATGACCGATATCGTACAAGACTGATTTTACACACGTGTGTGTTGACAGACTTACAGGCAGCACGTTGCAGGTCCCAGATTTTTACAGTCCTATCTCCACTCCCAGTGACCACCTGCCTTAGGTTACTCCTAAACCTAGCTGCTGTCACTTTGCGAGAATGGCCTGTCAGCGTAAACTAGAAAAGCAGAAAAGAGGCATAGAATTAAATATGGAATAATTACAGGCCATAAAACAAGTTTAACTAGCAGTTTAGTCATTATATTCACAACAAGTCCAGCTATATATGATGTTCTAGTTATTTTGTTCATTAGCGATCATCGGACGTCTATAGTAACAAAGGGTTCACATCAAGACAATTTCAGTGCACAAAATAAGTCTATTTTTATAGTTCAATTCACATTCAATTTAATTAAATTTAGAAGTCTAAATTTAATTCAATTGAATGTGAGTTGTACTATAAAAATGTTAAACTAATTGTGAAGATATTTTAAAAACCTCTCAACATCCATCTCTCAAACAACACTCCTCAACCAGCCTGTTTAAATCATCACAATATTCAGTTTGCAGGTGCCTTAAGTGTATAAAAGGGATAATTTTCTCCATTTGCAGCAGCACAGAGTCACATGACACCTCTGAATGTAAGCAGGCACACCTCACAGCATGTCTTATTGCAGCTCTATAGATGATGCTCTGCAGAGCATGATTCAGGGAAACATTAGAGCACATCAGGAGTGCTCAGTCAGACAGTGTGTGTGGGGGGCGGGGGTTCTCTGTTACCTTTGGAACAGAGTCATCCAACCGCCAAATAAGAGCTGAGTTGTCGTATGATCCAGCTAAAATTCGCCTGCCCTGATGAATTTAGGGAGAACAAATAGGATGTTAGTGTATAAACAGATTCACATGTAGGCTCAAAATAACAAGACTCATTGGGCAAAATTTCTAATCAACTACTTTAAGCTATATCATTGTCAGTGATGTGCCTCCTAAACAAAAATAACATGTTGTGTATTCATACCATAGAGTCAAACTCAATGCTGGTGATGCCCTCATTGCTCCCATCTAGTGTCCCTCTGTAGTGCAGCATGCCTGAAAGACAAATATTTTCCAAATATCTTTATGTCTATCTCAATTATGCCTGTCACAATAAATAATAAAGGTGAATATTATTTATTAAAACAATAAAACTTTGCTAATACATTTATATACACATAACTGTGATTAGTAGTTTAATTGACGTTTTCTTGACTTTATGACACTTTTTGAATATAAGCATAACAGTAGTAAAATAATGCAAATGCACTGCCTTTTATCAGCAATCAAAATAGAAGTAAACTAAACTTCTGCTTGCTGTTTATACTTAAACTCTGGAGGGCCCCTAGGACTAAGACACAGTAAGCCGTGTCATGTTATGTCATATAGGTGAAACAGGAACATTTATACTCATAACCAATACCAAAACCCTTACATTTGGGGTATACTCCAAACCCTTACATTTGGGGTACAGCAGGTCATGAGGTTCTGACAGCCTTATCAATGTTCTTTTGAAAACTACAGGTACTACAACCCCAATTCTGAAAAAGCTGGGACAGTATGGAAAATGCTAATAAAAACAAAGAGGAGTGATCTGTAAATGTACTTTGACTTTTGATTTAAACAAAAAAAAAATGTCTGGAGACAAGGTATTTGATGTTTTACCTAATCAACAGCATAGGATTTTGAAGGAAATGTTAATTTTGAAATTGATGCATGCAAAACATTCCAAAAAACTTGGGACAGGGGCAATTTAGGACTAATAGCGATGTGACAAGTTGAAATAAGAAGGTGATGTGAAACAGGTGAGTCAATAATCTAATCATAGTATAAAAGGGGCCTCCAAAAAAGGCCTAGTACTTCAAGAGCAGGGATGGGTCAAGGCTCGCCAATCTGCCAACAGATGCGTCAGTGAATAATCCAACATTTTGAGAACAACATTCCCCAAAGACAAATCGGTAGGATTTTTGGCATTTCACCTTCTACAGTGCACAAAATAATTAAAAGATTCAAGGAATCCGGTCAAATCTCAGTGCGTAAAGGACAAGGCCAAAAACCACTTCTGTATGTGCAATCTCTGATCCCTCAGACGTCACGGTCTTAAAAACCATCATGAGTCTGTATTGGATATCCTGACATGGGCTCTGGAATACTTTGGTAAACCTTTTGTCAGTCAACACCATTCGCCGCTGCGTCCACAGATACAAGTTAAAGCTTTACTATGCAAAGCAGAAGCCATACATGAACACTGTCCAGAAGCGCCACCGACTTCTCTGGACTCGGTCTAATCTGAGATGGACAGTAGCACAGTGGAGTCGTGTTTTGTGATGCGACGAGTCGACATTTCAAATCGTTTTTGGACAAAACAACCGTCGTGTTCTCCGGGCCAAAGAGGAAAAGGACCTCTGTTATCAGCATCTGTTATCAGCATCAGGTCCAAAAGCCATTGCCTGTCATGGCATGGGGGTGTGTCAGTGCCCATGGCATGGGTAACTTTAACTTTTGGCACCATTAATGCAGAAAGATATGAACACATTTTGGAGCAACATATGCTGCCATCCAGAGCAGGTCAACGCCAAACCGTATTCTGGATTACAAGTGCACGGTTGCGTAAGCAGAGAGTGTAGGTGCTAGCATGGCCTGTCTGCAGTCCTGACCTGTCTCCGATTGAGAATGTGTGGCACATTATGAAGCACAAAATAAATCAACAAAGGCCCCGTACAGTTGCACAGCTGAAGAAATGCAAAATGGATGAATGGGGGACAATTCCACTTGCTAAACTTAACCAACTGGTGTCTTCAGTGTCCAAACGCTTAATAAATGTTATTAAAATAAAAGGTGATGTTACACAGTGGTAAACAGTCAACTGTCCCAACTTTTTTGGAGTGTGTTGCAGTCATCAGATTTGAAAAGTGTATATTTTCAAAAATAAATTAAATTCACACATTTTGAAGTAAAACATCAAATAATGTTAATAATGTGTTTTCAGTATAGTACAGGGTGAACTGAATTTTCAAATGACTCTTTTTGTTTGATTTTTTGCATTTTCCATACTGTCCGAACATTTTCAGAATTGATGTTGTATGTAGAAAGCTCTCCTTCTGTTTAGGGCTTATTTAATTAATTAACTCATCCAGATTTGTTTTTGTTTGGTACAATCTTCATTGGAATTAAAATGAAAGGATGACGTTTTATTATAATATCATATGTAACCCATCTTTCCCAAGCATACCAATGATTCTGGACCTAACTGTACTACAAAAAAATGACAATAGTTAGTTTGAGCATTACAAAGCTGATAATTATAAACTCACTTAGTCTTTATTACCACTTGTAGTTGTGCAGTACCTGAACTGATGTCCCACAGTTTGATCACCCTATCTGTGCCTCCAGTGGCCAGCAGATTTGACTGCGGGCTGAATCTCACTGCATTGATTCCAAGCTCATGAGCATCCTGCACCAACAGAGAAATTTCAAATCTGACGCACAAACACACACTTACGTTTAAACACATTTATGTGCCCTGAATTCAAACAGTACTCCCTGAATTCACATAGTACTTCCAAAATCAAGTAACTTTAGCAGTCCTCATATTTGAAACGCTATACAGCAAGTTCAGAATTCTTAGTGAATTCATTCAGATTATACTGAAAATATCCAACAACATAATTTACTTAAATTCCAGAAAAGAAAAGTGAGAAGAAAGAGAAGACTTAACCTTAACTGTTGATAAACATAAGACAGCATATGAAATCATGACATTTCTACAACTAAGAAGTCCTAAACTATTTGTAGCTACAATCATTTAAGCTGGAGACACTGAAATGCATATTTGAAATGAAAACAAAAACAGTGTTGGGTGCCTGCATGTGACAGAGCTCCACTGTGCCACAACAAGAATCTGTTCTGCAGAAATGCATGAGGCCTTTGTAGCCCATACCATGGAACGCAAGCTTCCTTTGTCCAATTGACATATGAATCTAAAGACACATTTATCTGTCAGACTGTCTATTATTTTCTCCCCTCATGCATCTACTAATGATTTTATTTACATATAATTTTATATGACTAACTCACTGGCTCCCAAGCTAGGAAGAGTGATGCCATGTTCGTTAGACAACTTTAAGTAACTGACTCAGTGGAATAACAAAGAATACTAAATTCTAAATTATGAATTTGGATTTAAAAAAATTTAGGGTGGTCAAGGCTTGAGCTCACAGAAAATTCATAATGTTCATTTGGGGTCATTTGCCCAAAAGTTTCGGAACCTCTTGACTAACTAGTAGTATTTGTAGTAAACTTAAACTTAGGGATCCCATTCTTTTGGCCTGAATGGAGGAAATAAAAACTAATTGATAATTTGTATGGATGTCATAAAAATTCCATACATAGATTAGACATCGGCACGTTATTTTCTCGATGCGTTGGAGACACTGATGGTGTAAACTTACTTTTAAACGAGTAATTTGTGTTTGCTAGCTGTTTCACATTGTACTCTATTAGGCTTGTGTTTAAAGCGTTTGCTTGGCATAACAGCCTCTGGTTAGCTTTTTTAATTGATCTCCATCACTCCTCTTCTATGTTGGTCAACTTTAAATCTGTGCCGCTTAAAGTTCCTATGAGGGTTCGCTGTGTTTGCGGAAGATGATAAAACTGTTGGAGAATTTAGGGGAAAGGGAAAGAGAAGTGATGTCTGGACTTGCTTTCAATTCTGTTTGACAGTGCTGGTCAATACATAGATTACTAAAAATGTGCAAAAAATCAACACATTTAATAGCCCATTTGAACAAGTATCACAGCTTATGGCACACATTTCTGGCAAAAGGCAGTGGCAAGCTACAACCTACTATTTCTTAAGCACTGAACAAATTAAACTTTGTAAACATGGATTCGCCACAGGCTCAAAAGTTAACAAAATGCGTGGAAAAGTTTTGCATTGGAGATATGCAACCACCCAAAATGGTGGGGAGCCCCTTTTTTCCGAAATATGCTTTCAGAATTCAAACCAGAGTATAAGGTTCCCTGCCACTATTACTTCATAAACATTGTGAAAACATGTTAAAAAAACATGTTCGAGAATACCAAGTCCGCTGGGCAGGAGCAGCTTAAGAAGGCAGATAGCACTGCTCTTACTGACTCCTGGACCTCATGAGCTACTGATGTCTAAGTTGTTCGGCGACTGTTGCTAGGATGAGGCCTGACCTCACTAACTCATTTATAAACACTTAATACGACTCAATCTAGCAGGTCTTCCTGATATGACACTGTCTATGTGCAGCCAGTCTTTATTGTATATTTGAAAATTACTGATAAACATTTCCCAATTATCAACATGGGGAAAAAGGCCCCAGGCCTACTAATTTACGTGCTTACTGGTAATTTGAAAACTTACCACTGCATGAATGACTTTGGTTGGGACTCTAGCTACTAAGCAAACTAAAGGAGTATAGCGATCCTCTTCCAAACTGCTAACTGAATTACCTCGCCTCTTCTTTCTGAGGACACACACACACACATGCACACACACACACACACACACACACACACACACACAAAGGCAGAGAAAGATTTATTATGCATAACATATGAATATCCTAACTATAAATTTAATCTGTATACAAAAAATAAGATAAAATATGGGAGAGCTGATTAAATAGGATTGATTATGCCATGTAGTTATTCATGCAGATATAGATTAAACAAATCAGATCAGATTCCAGTCATGTCCAGGCAAAACACAGAGTAGCTATCCAAGGTAGCGGAATCAAAACTTTTGCTTTCATTGTATATCAAAGCTCTTTCGATTCAGGATTTTTTTTATTCATGTGTATTTTAAAGCATATACACTCACTGTTCACCTTATTAGGAACACCTTTACACCTGCAAGTCCATGCAGTTATCTAATCAGCCAATCATGTGACAGCAGTACAAAGCAAAAATCATGCAGACACAGGTCAAGAGCTTTGGGTAATGGTCACATGAAACAGAATGAAGAAAAAGTGTGATCTCTAACTCTGAGCGTGGCATGACTGTTGGTACCAGATGGGCTGGTTTGGGTATTTCAGAAACTAATGATCTCTTGGGATTTTACTGTTGAGTTTACACAGAATAGTTAAAAAAAAACAAAAAACATTGAGTGAGCAACAGTTTTTTGGTGGAAATGCTCATGTTGTTAACAGAGGTCATAGGAAAATGGACAGATTTGTTTGAGCTGCCAGGAAGGATATAGTCACTCATAATCACTCTTTACAACTGTGATGAACAGAAAAGCATCTCAGCATGCACACAACATTGAAGCTTGCAGTGGATGGGAAAGCAGAAGGCCACATCAGATTCCACTCCTGTCAGCCAAGAACAAGAATCTGAGACTATCATGGGCACAGGCTCTCTCAAACCAGACAGTTTGATGTGAACATTACCTTAAGCTCTTGACCTTTATCTGCATGATGTCTTGCACAGCACCCCTGCCACATGATTGGTTGATTAGATAACTTCATGAATGTGCAGGTGTACAGGTGTTCCTAATAAAGTGGACAGTGTGTATAATACCCATTGAAAAAGTTTACTGCTTTTGGTTGCTATTCTTATCTTTTTCATTGGAGTATAAAAACAGTTATATTAACTTTACCATCTTCACATTTGTCTTCATAGAGGAACATTACTAGGCCTGTCAAGATAACTACTTTATGTTGGCCGATATATCATCCCAGAAATAATTGCAATAAATGATATTATTGTCATTTTAAGACCATTTTATGCCACTGATTATATAATGATAATATATAGCATAATAATGCAAGTATACCCTTTCAAAGAACAAATAACTTTTAATTCTTAATAATATTTATACATTATAATTGGAATGTCAAAAAAAATTATATCCTAAATAAATAAAACATAAATAAATAGTAAATAAACATTTGTTAACAAAGGGGTCATATTAGGGCTTGACCACATATTTGTAGTGGCAGAGTAAAAGGAGAAAAGTCTTCTATCTCCTTCAGAATGTCTTCTTTCACTTTGTTGTACAAGGTTGGAATGGCAGTTTGGGAGATGTAGGTCTTCTTTGGCAATTCATATTACCTGTCAAAAGTTTGCAGCATATTTTTAAATGCTGGTTTTTCAACCGTGTTTAATGGCTGCATCTCTTTGTCTATATAGCGAGTTACACTATGCGTGAGTGTGCACCATTTTGCGCAGTCACGTTTATATTTGCACTGTCAGGCAAAGGCATCTATAATAGCTGTCTGGAAGACCCCTTTCCATTTCCAACTGCAGTTTTTGTTCCCAGCTCAAAAACCTGGGTGGGATGGTTAGGTTGTTGGAGAGTTTTAAGGTTAGTTGTATTGTCTCTTTTTGTTGCCAATGTTTTTAAACAAAGTCGACATATCGGCTCGTTCACGTTAACTGTCTCTCCTCTCTCATTCGGCTTAAAGCCAAAATGTTCCCACACCGGAGCTGTGGAGTGCAGATTTGAAACCAAGTCCATTTGGACTTATTCTTCCAAACTGGCTGTAGGTATCAGGAAAACACTAAATAACACTTCGAGTAACGCCTTCCCTTCACCTGTCGCTATCCATTCTGTGTGTGTATTGTGTATTGAATCTTGTATTATCCAGAATCTTGTATTATCTTGCAAGTAACATCTCTCTAAAATTGTTTATGAGAAACATAATCCAAAATAAGAAATATGTTAACCCTATATGACACAGAGAAACCAGTGTATGCTCTCATAACCTCTAAGTTATGAGGTGATGCAATGTGTTGCATTTAAATGCTTTAGCTTGGGCTGATTTCCTGAAGCAGTGTAGTCCATCTCCATCACTTGTCAGTTGAAGATGTTTTTTCTCTTATAGTCCCTAATCTCTGGAACAGTCTTCCAGAGAAAATCAGGAATGCCAATTCATTAGGTATTGATCAATCCAGATTTTAAAATACTTGTACAAACTATCCTATTCACAAATTTTGGTTCTTTATATATTTATTTTTCATATATTTCATGAGGTTTCAGGAGTGACTGTACATTATTTGTTCTTTAATGTGCCTTTATCATAAATATTTTAGATCACTGAATATTTTATATGTATAGTACTGTGAGATTTTGAACTCAAAAGGAAAAGTGCTACATAAAGAAGATGATGATGATTATTATTATTATTATTATTATTATTATGTTCTTATTTCCTGTTTTTAGTTACTCGTATTTTATCCTGTAGTAAATGTTGTCTGATATAGGTATTAGAGGACAGAATATGACAAAATATATGATTCACACAATAAGGCACCTAATTCCGGTACATTTATGTGGTAAATCTTAGTTGGTAGTGCATTAAAAATATGGTGAAAATACCCTCAAGATTACAGATATACACAATTCTAGGTTTCCACCCAATTCAAAACCAATTCTATGGTTTTCTGGAGAATTGGACACAGTGAATTGGACACAGTAAACACAAAGACATCTATTTTCAGTGTGCTTGTCTCATACACAATAGCATCACTGTTCGTTTTTGATAACTCCTACACTCACTCACTTTGGTACTGCCTGCTGGTTTACACATTGCATAAAAAATTATGCCTACAATATGTCTTGGATCCTAGTCCATAGTTTCTCCATATAACCAAAGGAAACTTTTTGTGTTTGCTAATAAATTTACCGAACTAGAAGTCTAAAACACCCTCAATAATAGTATTAAATAATCTTTAATAAGGTCTGGAATCTTCTACAACACTTTTATTAATTGATCATTACATTGATTAATCTAGTTAAATAAAAGTTAAATAAAGCAAAATGCTATTGGTACTATAAGGTGTTGTATTTGACTAAAGTATGTAAGTAAGTGTAAAAGTAAAATGTTACTCACTCAAATAAACCTCTTATTGAGCCAAGAATCCGAGGAGAAGTAACTGAAGCTGACCTAAGACCAACAATGATTTTTGTGTAAAAAACAAACAAAAAAAAAACACAAAATAATGTAAACAAGAAACAAACACCCACCCTCACATAGTATCTATTGTGTCATGGTGATATCAACATGACCATAAATTAATTACCAGGGCTAACTAAAAAAAAAAAGGCTTACTTAACCAATGTTACACTGAATTTGGTACATAATTTCACATCTTCCTAACAAAAATGAGCCAATCATGGGAAAAAGCATTAAACACAAAAGTGATGGGTCATATAAGGAATAACAAATGATGGGCCGTGCTGTTAAGAAAAAAGAAAATAATCCACTCCAGGATGGGCTGATACAGCTCCATGTAAAGTGGATAATTTTCCTATAACAGCCCATCACAAAATGTGTTAATTCTCTTAAACCACAGCGATTTGACAACAATTACAATTTTTAATTTACTAATGACTAGCGCATAGCATGTTTTTAACCATTTATTGTTACATTTAATGTTTTATATATAGAGAGAGAGAGAGAGAAAGAGAGAGAGAGAGAGAGTTACATTTAATGTTATCAAGATAAATTAGCTTCTGTTATCATAGAGAAACAGGGAAGCACAAAGTCATCTGTTTTGAAGACTTCTGTGGGGGAACGCTTACTGTTGTAAGTCCTGACACTCGAAACTTCTTCAATAAATGATAAATAAACATTTCCTCACAAAAAACTTCACATATCAAAAATTATAAATTTTTCCTTGTTAAATAACCATAGATTTTCTTAATCTGTGTATTATTAGACTTATTATTAGTGAATAAGCTATTACTATAGAAAAGTTAACGTATTAGAACAAGTGCATTAATATAAACCTATCATTTATATTACAGTCAGAACTACTGTCAGATCTGTGCTCGTATAGACCTCAAAAGTGAATTCAAAAGTGCTGTGGTATAAGACGTAATATTATGATACAATGCATAATAATATCCATTTCAACATCCTAAATTCTGTATTTAGATTATTAGAATCCACAGTTTCTGAGTTATGGCTTACAATAATTTCACACCCTTAAAGACATCGATTTGATGTGAAATTTGACTGAGATCTGCTGATACTTCTTTTGTGAGTTTCTGCTATTCTTGTGCATAAATAATTATAATTAATGCTGTTACCTGAAAGGTCGTAAAGGGCTACGTTCCAAAACCTCTCCACTTTCATTCCTGTGTAGTAATGGTGATGATGGTAATGATACACTTTGGGGTACTCTGGAGAAGAAAATTATTGCATTTTTTATGTATTATTTTTATGTATTTATTTTATTTATTTTTATTTGTGAGGCAAATAAGGTCTTATTCCAATACTCAAATAAATCATACCTAGCCTGTTTTTTGAAGACCATGTACACTCTTAGGAAAAAAAAAAAAAAAAGACCAAATCTAGAATCCTTAAGGGTTTTTTGCTTGTCCCTCTGAGGGAACCCTTAACAGTTCTATGTTGAAACCAACAACAAAGTGTTTTCCTATAAGAAGTAACCTTTTCTGTAAGGAGTGTGTGTATCAGTCAGCATCACAGCAGACATTTACAATACTTTGCTTTTGTCACTAAACAATAAATGTCAAACAATCAATCATGGTGTCACTATGAGGACAAACCAAAACCACTTTGTCTGTCAAAAAACTTTTGATGGACGTATGTATGACCTTTATGTACTAGTTAAAAAATTTACTTGAAACTGCAGTGTCAAATATATTGACTTTTCCATTTGACCTCATACTGCTAAAAACATCACTCACTGAATTTTCATTGCCAGCCCATTAGCTCACCTCAGTACCTCACTTTCTGCCAGCCAGTCTTTGTCTCACTCTCATACTCTACAAAACTTAAAAGGTCCCAGACAATAGAGTCTTGACATTATCACTCATAAAGAATCTTACAATGAATCACTATTATGTTTATGAAGGTACAATTGATTCAAGAAAGGCTTTCACCTAATTTATTCATATTGCATCCATGGAATTATTTGGACTCGGGTTCCTTATACAAGGATAGCAGTGGTCAGAAGGAAGACACTAAATCTGACTCACCTATCACACCTTGTTAGGTTAAGATTATAACTCTTAGAATTTATTATTAAAATGTTAAAAATATAATTAAAACGTATTAACAGGTAAATAATAGGTGTAACACCACTGAAAAAAATATTGGTAACAATTTGCAATTTCTTTTTAAGTACAATTAACATCTTTCAAATAAAATCTACTTGATTTACATGGTTAATATTGCACAAATAAAACAAATAAATAAATCAAACATTTATTTCATGCAATAATTACAATAATCTCAAAACTGAAAAAAAAAAAAAAAAGTAGACATTTTTTAAATGTAATTTCTGTTTGTAAACATTGTTATCATCATTAATACTTAATGGAAAATAACACCTTAAAAGACTCCAACCAGAAGTAGAACAATGGGCACACACACCTACATGAGCCTTCATAAAGACTAAACTGCCAGGCCCAACATGACTACTTAACTAACTTGAGTACATACACACAAGCCATACAACTGACTGAGAAACCAAAACACTTGCAACTTGCAAAACGTTTCACACAATAATGGTCTTAGGCCTTAAAGCTAATACAAAATAAGAAATACTGAAAATAACCCATCCATAACACTCAGAATTAATACAGATTAAAATTCTGCAAGGGTTTATGCAAACTGAGTTTTTAAAAAACACGCTCCCACATTAGTATGGTGCGGAATGTATTCATTTCAACTTTAATTCCAGCAGGAGTGCAATCAGTTCAAGTAAACATAAATAATTGTTTCTAGTTTTGTGAGCAATATTTACAAATTAATAGTTACCTTTACATTTTTGTGTAAAAATCACAGCTTTATTTTTGTTATATTAACTGAACCACTCTATAATGTTTTTCAGTGTAGGTCCCATTAATTTCTGCAAAAAAAATCTTAAGCCAATATTCAGCATGATCACTTACTTGTCAGTGTTCAAACTTTCACTGGCAGCCACCTCAAGCTCCTTATGAAGACCAGCTTGCCTTGCTCTAAAGGAATAATAGGCAATAGAAAATTGCAGATGACATTTCTGGACATTTCTGCAAGGGTCATGGATTGTTATATATATATATATATATATATATATATATATATATAAATACACACACACACATATATATATATATATACATATATATATATATATATATATATATATATATATATATATATATATTCTATATATCACCGAACACTATACAGTAGGGCCTCCCTTTGCCTTTTGCTCTCAAAACAGTCTCAATATTTCGTGGCATGGATTCCACAAGATGTTAGAAACTTTCTTTTGAGATTCTAGTCATGTTGACATAATTGCAATTCCTGCAGATTATTCACTTGCACTTTTGTTCTATTGGATCCAGATCCGTTGACTAGGAAGGCCACTGAAGAACACTGAACTCGTGTTCATGAAACCAGTGTGGGATTACATTTGCTTTGTGACATGGTGCACTAGCATGCTGGAAGTAGCCATTAAAAGATTGGTAAACTGTGGCCAGGAACGATGCACATGGGCACCAACAATACACAAATAGGCTGTGGCATTCAAGCGATGATTGGTATTAACAGGCCAAGAAAGCATTCCCCATATCTTTACACCACCGCCACCAGCCTCGACTGTTGACACAAGGCAGGCTGGGTCCATGGATTCATGCTTCTGAACAGCCAAGCTTCTGTTCTTGGCTGACAGAAGTGGAACTTGATGTGGTCTTTAGCTGTTGTAGCCAATCCACTTCAGGTTTAGATGTGTTGTGCATTCTGAGATGCTTTCTGCTCACCACAATTATACAAAAGTGTTTATCTGAGTTACCTATCTGAGCCTTTCTATCAGCTCAAACCAGTGTGGCCATTCTCTGGCACCAACAATCATACCAGGGTCAAAATAACTGAGATCACATTTTTCATATGCTTCCCTTCTTACCCTGATGAACCCATCACTTTGGAATAGGGTAAATCTGGACTCATCAGACCACATGTCCTTTTTTTCCATGGCTCTACGGTCCAATCTTTATACTCCCTAGCAAACTGAAGTCCTTTGTATCTGATTAGCCTCACACTGATTAGGCCACACAGCTATTTAGTCCCAATCCTGTAAGTTCTCGCTGTATTGTGCATGTGGAAATGCTCTTACTGAAACTATTAAACATAGCCATGAGTTCGTTGTTGTTTTTTATGATGTGACTTCACCAAGTGTTTTAAAGATCTCTAATCACTATCACCCAAGTTTTTGAACTTTCACTTTTCCGACCACATTTCTTCGTCAAAGTTGACAGTTCACCACTCTCATTACAGGTTTTAATAATGTGTTGGACAATTCTTAACCCAATTCCAGGGATTTCTGCAATCTCCTTAGTTGTTTTCTTTGCTTGATGCAGGCCAATAATTTGCCCCTTCTGAAACACAGTATCTTTTCCACGACCATGGGATGCATCTTTCAACATGGTTGTTTAAGAAATGAGAAGATACACACTGCATCAGTTAAGGTTAAAAAAATTGTTGCCAGTTGAAACATATTAATCACTGCAATAATGATCCAATCATAGGCTCTTAAGTATTTGCTTATTTAAATCAAAACAGCAACCTTTTTTGGCCAGGCAGTGTATATTTTCCAAGGGGGTAATAAATAAAAAATTGGTTATATGATACTGGCAGCTACAATTAAACCAAAATGTTTACATATACCGATTCTAAAGACATATCAACTCAATTTTTCACAACTCCACACATTTCGGGTTACCATACATTTTAAATGTTCAGTAAATTTGGGTATTCACTTCATTTCCTTAAGAGGTTATTTCAAAATAATAGTTAAGAGACATATTTATTTTAGCTTTAATTTTCTATATTAGATTTTCAGTGGGTCATAAGTTTACATACACGTTAACGTTAATATTTGGTGGCACTTCCATTTAATTATATGCTGATCATTGTCCTGCTGGATGATCTCTGCTGATCTCTGTGAACAAAGCAGATATCCTAACTGATTGCCTAAATAGATGTATGGTAACATGAAATTGGAAACTGAGGTCAAATAGCCTAAGTCAGAAAAACTGAGATTGAGCGGCCTAATTTAATTTAGCCTAAATGTATGTAAAATTTGGCTTCAACTGTACCTCCTCACTCCCTCACCTCAGTCGCCTCTCGTTGCGGTGGTTCATCCGAGCAGCTGCCTGTTCTTTGAAGTGAATCATGTCCTCCAGGATATCTGAGCCATGGAGTTTCTCATTCCTGTACACTTCATCCAAGTGCTGATAGCGCTCACGCAGAGTGTCATACTTACTCTTGAGGAGTAAGTTGCTATCAGTCATCTTCTTCACATCAGAATTCAGTCTGCCTTTCTCTAATTCCACAACCATGAGGCTGTTCTGAGTATCATGCAACCTAATATGAAAGAACAATGCACACATTTCTATCAGGATAGACAATAAAATATTCATTTGTGATTCCTCATTTTATGTTGTACATATGTTTATGGCTAAGTATACACAAGGCCACCTCAGCAAGAAGTGCAAAGTAAGAATATATGTTAATATATATTAAAAATTTTAAGATAAAGTACAGACAAAATCAACAGATAAAGAGGGAAGGTATTGTGTAATCTCTATTACAGAGCATTCAGAAAAAAAAGTGGTCAATATTATGCCTTATAATATTATTAGAATCTCTTAGGACATATAAGCTGGAAGTCTGTGCAAATGGGTTCTGGGATGACCAGTAACCGTGCCTTAATGGATGATATCCTATTTTGCAGCCAAATGAATATCATGTAATTTAATGAATGCAGATACTGAACTCAGACATGCAAGTGCACTATATTGTGTCTTGTATGTGTTTAAAAATTCATGAGACAAAAGTATTGCATAAGATGTACAAGTGAAATTGTTCTGAACGTTGTAGGAAATTAAATCAGATGATAATCTGAATGATCTGACGTTTAAATTATAATATTCATTCCACAATCTATACTTCTGATAGAAACAAGATGCCCAACAAAATAATCTTTCAATGTTCTCTTGGTTTCCCCAATAAACAGCTGATTGCATTTCTTGCAGGAGATCAAACTACACATTTCTGCAGTGATGCAACAAAAATCAATCCTTTGGCACCTGTAATTTGAGGGTCTTTCTTAATTTGTATTCATGTGCCACATCTAGTTCAGCGTGTCTGTCATTGGTTATTACTTTTAAATACACAACATCAAGATTGTGTTTCAGATAAGACAGTCAGCATGCATTACAAAGTGTTAAGTGTTAAGACTCAAAACTGAACCAACTTTATTGAATCCGAGCCCAGCTTACTAATTTTACACACATGTCTCTGCAAATGTTTATGGTATGTTTTGAACAATATTTGCTTAAAAATATGAGATGTGCTCAAACAAGAATGTGTACATTGACAAGGAGTTTTACCTGGTATGTTGCCTTTCAAGAAAAGTGTCCTTGATTTTTATCTCTTGTTGCAGCTCCAGTACTTTGTAAGCAAGCTACAATAACAAATAAAAAGAAAAACAGAGAAATAACTTTACTTAGCAAGAATTTTCAGTGAAACAAAGAACATGCAGATTCAGATTTGTAAGCAGAAAAGATTTGCTCACAGTATAAAACTGAGAACTTGTGTTCACATGAACACAAACAGCAGACAGATGTTTTTCCCCTCACACCCATTATTTTCTAGATGGCCTTAAAATGAATAACCTGTGTTTTTCTTTTCTATTTCTATGAGCTTTTGAGCAAAATAAGTTCAAGAGGATCTGAACATTTTTGAAGTGCCAAACAGACTGGGAAGGATGATTTCAATATATTAATTCAATACAAGTGCAAATACTGTCAAGTGGGAATTGCAGCTAGGAAATTTTAGGAATGATCAGTATAGTGACAGGTTGGTTTGTAACTGGCATTGCTCCCTACCTCACCCGTGGCTGTCTTCAGGGATGACAAATCCTCAGATGAGGAAAACAGTCTGTAAAATAATAAAGCAATAAACAGATCACATTAATAATACATATGTTAGGGACATATTACATATGTATCTGAAATAAATTTAGGTAAACCAACTGAACTTCGCAATGTTTTAGAACATGCCATGCCAGTAATAAGGTATACTGTATAAAGAAATATTTAAATGGATATTACACACTATGTTTTTGATAATGGATAATTCTTAATCCTTACTCGCCTGATTCTGTTCATAATTAAACCCCCCAACAAAATATCTGCAATGATTTTTATGTAAATAGTTGTAAGATTTTTTTAAATATACATATTTTATTTACAGGCACGTGTGGCACATTGTTTAATACACGTGGCTACTGATAAAATGTTACAGTGCCAGCACCATCAACCTGCCACTGTTGTGCAAGGCCCCTATGGCTTAACCCTCTGCTCCAAGAACCGTATCATGGCTGACCCTGTGCTCTGACACCAGCTTTCTAACAAACTTCAATACACACAAAAAAGAAAGGAAGAATGAAAGAAAGAAAAAAATTCACTGTAATTAGACTGTCTGGTGTACATTAGGCTTGTTACAGTGTCACGGTTTCACAGTTAATCACAATGTATAATCTAAATCTAAACTACTAACCTCACGCACTACATTGATTTTTGGTGCCAATTAAGCCGGGAACTACCCTTGCTAAAGCAAGAACAGGGTATAAACATGGCAGGGAGTTTGTTTTGTTGTTGTTGCTGTTGTTGTTGTTTCATGTAATACACAAGATAAGGAAATGGTCCAAACCATCATTTAAGGATAGAGAGTAAAGTGTAAAATATTAGATTAAATGCATGTACGAGTGCTGATGTTCATATTTCGTAATACATTTTTTACTGTCATAAACTGCTTGGGTGTTTTTAAATGATTGCATAATATGTGGTACCATGATCTTATCATAAAGAGAAAATGTCATTGGGTAACAGTGTATAGGTTTAGGGCCTGATACATAAAATAATAATTGTTATTTTGTGGTGTTACTGTGAAGCTGCCTATGGTCTGTAGAGCACTGGGTGATCTGTGTAAAATGAAGTAAATTGCAACAAGTGTGTAGGTTATTTGTTGTCATACTGTTACTATAATAATGTCTGCGGCCAACACATAATTACACTGTAATAACTGTTTATTATGCATGTTTTGTCTATTTGACACACCTTTCTTTTGACAGTAAACCAAACTTTTCAAGTCGTCAATCAAATAAATGAATACTTTCCAAGTTGACAGTCAAAAACAGGAGCACGTAGATGCATTTATTAAGAAGTGATTACCTTGGCGAGGAGATGAGGCCTTTGGTGATTACTGCACTTTGCGCGCAGCGTTCAAGCAGCTTGACATCTGCAACACAGTGAGAGTTGAGCTTGTACTCACGTTCAAATTGAATTTCACGGCTCAGTGAACTTTTCTGCTTGTATTTCGGCGTCAAAACTCTCAATTATAGCGCTGTTTACATTGTGCTCATTCTTCCTTAGACCGTGCAACCGCTGTCTTAAAGCAAACAAAGCTCTCTCTCTCTCTCTCTCTTTCACTCTGATTTCACAGTTTAACCAGAGTGTGTGGAGCTCACATGATTATACTGTACATAGCGTATATTTGTTAATCAAGTTAATTTACCAAACATTAATAATACAGCGTTCATGTTGAATGTTGAGGATATAGATTCGCACAGTTAGCAGCGAAACAGTACAAACACGTAAAATCAACAGTTAACAAGGTGATTTAATACTTATTTGAACACAGCCTACATGATCGAATCACATCTTGGAAGACGATCTTCTGCGCCTTATCGCGATATTTCAGCTGCCGGACGATGTGCCGTTTCCATGGCTCGGAGTGCTGTGGGTCCGGGCTCGTCTTGGTGAACTGTCTCCCAGGCTTCGTGCACTCCGTAGTGGCCATGATTAAAACATTCACCGGTGCTTCATTCCAATGATGGATTTCCGCATTATGGGCCGAAATAAAGAATCGATTGACAAAGCTTGGCTAGAAGGAGAAACTGAGAGGAACTTGTCAGATCAGTACTGTAGGTGAGAACTGAGCTTGAGGATCCCTAACGTCAGAACGCACGCGAGAACACGCCTGCTCAGTTCGCCCGCACTTTCCATAAGCGGAAAATGCCCAAATTTGTTCCTCTCAAACGCGAAAACACCAACAAGGAAGTTGTCGAGTTTTTTCTCCCTTCATGACTAGTACTAACATGTCTTCTAGTAACAACTTGACAGGTTTATATTAGCCAAAAAGTGAGGGGAAACAACAACAAAACTTGCTTTTCTGTATTCACATCGGTATGGAAAAGTTTTAACTGATTTGTCTAATATTATGACCATAGACTGCACTAGTCTATATAAAACTGCAACAACCTGTAGGAAAGTAGGAGTATGTCTAACTCTCTTACGGAGTATATAATTCTAGTAATACTGTTTCAGCGTTAAACGAAATTATGTTAAAAGACAAATAGCCACGCCACATTGTCACATATACATTACAGCACAGTGAAATCCTTTTCCTTGTGAACAGTTCTGGTTGTTTGGGTTGAACAGCTTTCATCTCGACAGCCATCCTAATCACCGAGAGAGCTTTAGACAGGGCAGACATTATTAGCCTGATACTCGGGCTGAACAATTGAAAATACAAGGTGTATATATATATGTATAGCTTTATATAAAGTTCATACACAACCTATGGTCATACCAAACACTGGTTTAAAAAAACCGTGTATGACCATAACAAGGTGAAAAACCAAGTAAGTCACATTAGTTAGTTGATATGACTAAGAAAGATGTCTTTTTTCCCACGTTATATACTTTGTTAATTAGTCCAGTGGTTCTTAAACTTTTTCAGCATGATGCCCTCTTTGTGTAGGGTGGAGCCCGTGGTGGCCCTCTAGAGATGTCACATTTGTACGTCCTCCATCTAAAAACTTACCTATTTTAAATAAACCCAGCTGGACCATGGCATTTAAAAACAAATGTAGACAGACAGCCCAAAAGTAGAAAAGCACACAATTCTTTAAAAATCACATTTAATATAAAGAAAAAGGTGATAGTCTAAAAGTTAATAGTTTTTTTTTTTTTTACAAATACTTAACAAAACAGTCAAGAACAACAAAGCACGAGTCAAACATGCATCTGCAACACTTACACTGCAGTGTGCAGAGGGACACAATGTGACCAATTGAACAGGTTTTGTGCAACAGTCCTCAATATAGGGACAACAGAAAGCAGAACACGTAGCTGTGACTGGGTGGTATCACCAATGTGATCAAAAGAACAGGTCAAAAACTAAAAACTGCAAATTTATGAAAAGTAATGAATATGTCTCGATTAATACTGTTTCAACTTTAAATGAAGTAATGACATACCATCACCATCATCGTTGCATAAAAAATGCTTTGGCAGCTTGTCATAGCCCAACACCTTACTATGTTGGGTTTCCCTTTAATTTGTTACACATTTGTGGATTACATGGCTGGAACAGCTTTTCTTAGGAAAGCTTAAAAAACAAAAAATAAAATGCAAGATAATGGTATAACACATTCTCTTTGGAAAAAGCGTATGTCGAACAATATTACAGTAAGCACAATTGTTGCGATGTACCCAAAAAAAAAAAGAAAAAAACAGTCTGCAGTAATAAATAATTTGTTAAAATGCTGACAATGTTTAACCAGTGCTTTGAACGGAAACCCTGGACATAGGAAATGAAATACTGAAGGCAACTGCAATTAACTAAAGCACTTATAAAAGAAAAGGGAACAAAATATGCTTGATTTTGTGCAAAAAGGTAAGTAGATTTGTGTAAACAGACACACAGCTGACAATAATTGTAGCAGATTTACTGTCCATGCTGAGCCATGTGTAGATAACTCAATTGCAGTCCGACTTCTTTTCAGCCATGCGTAACAGGAGCATATCAGAGTATCTCTCTAGAAGGGCCATAGCACGATCATCCCTAAGTTGACGACCTGGAGAGTCTTCTGGAAGTTGAGGGACAGCAGAGTTCAGATCCTGGGGACAAAGAGAGTGAAGCTCCTGAAGAATCCCACCAAAAGCCTCCTGTAGCATGCTTTTCATCTGCAGCTGCTGCTCTGACAACTCATTGATGCCCTGCAACTATAAGGACAGGAAGAAAAGAAGAGAGTTTGGCAGTGACAATGCATCTACTGACTTTAGTTTTTGACACAATGACCACATTATTTTGAGTATGCATTTTCCACATATCCTGTTAATTGTAATTGTAATTAATAAGTAGGAGTCAACTGGGATGCCTCTAGTCTAGCCCTTCTTGTTACTAAATTGTGTGTCAGAAATACCCTTAAAACATATTCCAAACAGAAAGGAGGCTAATGAAGAAAAAACATTTCAGACATTTGACCTTGCTGTGGCCCTGACCCTGTTTGGATCAATTCCAAAATCTAATCAGTTCATCCTACAAACATTCAACCACTCTTTCTTGAGATATCACGCTAACGAGAATCTCGGATGGACGCACAGATGCAAGGACACATGGTGACAAGCTAACTGATGAATACTACCCACAGTCTTGTTTCAAGGACCATGATATCGCTATAGCATTAAATAACCTAAATTATTAAGTGTTTTTTATGCTGAATTCTATAAGATAATGTAAAGAAAGGTTTAAAACAGGAGGGACAGAAGTACCCAATGAGAAAAATAATATGATGTGAGCAAGAACATGGAAAATGAAAACTGTTCCAGTTAGTGTCATACTGCAAGTACTGTAATACGAAGTGTTGAACTCACTTTGCTGTAAAAGCTGGCTGCTTTGTGCATAGTGTGCTGGAGCACATTCACAATCTCCTTACATGCCTGCAGATTTATAGTCTCATCTGAAAGACAAAGACAAGCAGAGTTGCTTGATCTCATGGGCATAACCACGCAATCTTTGGGAGGGGTCGTGTATCCCCCAGTGTTGAGGAAATACCAATCTGCCCCCCCCCCCCCAATATACAATACAAAATATTTTCTATATGTCCCCCTTTAATGAACCCTGCCAACGGATCTGTCTTTTCTTCATCTATTCTATTTATTTATGTCTTTTCCTTTTCAATATATTTCCGGTTTGTTAAGGAAAATAGGTGTGTGCCCCCCTCCAACTGTACACTTGGTTGCGCCCATACTCAACGCAAGTTCATTGATATATTTTAGCAGCTCAGTCTGTAAGAAATGGAGACAGGACGTCCACAGCACCCTACAATTTCCCCATGTTGTGGGAGCTTCTATCACTCAGAAATCACATGAATTCAAAGGGTAACTGTAATCCTAAAACTATGTTCTAAATATGCGAATTTTCAGAATCAAACTTTGGATGTTGGGGGGAGGGGGGGCTTGTAAAGATGAAAGAGGTAATTATTAATAAAAAAACGGGGATATATTCAGAAGTCTGTATTTTTAATGTGTTTTAAAGACATCTTGCAAAAGGGGGGCCTCGGTCAAAAGTTAATGCCATTTGGGGGGCCTTGCCCTGAAAAAGTTTGGGAACCCCTGGTCTAGGGCATTGTCGTAGGACCCCTAGTGGTCAGTGGTGTAATTGCAGGGGTCCGTAAGAAAGTTTTTTTAAATGTTTAAATAATATATTTTATATATATATATATATATATATATATATATATATATATTAATGTAATGTATGTATGTATGCATATATGTAATGTATGTACACACACCCTGAAAAAGGATAAGCGGTATAGAAGATTTTTTATATATATATATATATATATATATATATATATATATATATATATATATATATATATATATATATGATAGATAGATAGATAGATATATAGTTAAATGTATCAAAATATAATCAAATGAGATGTTTTAAAATTAACCTGTTTGGTTATTTGCGTGCATTCGCAAATATCACAATCGGTCATTGATGGATTTATTTCAAATTTATGTACAAATGAAATGATAATGTGCAAAAACCTATGAGTGGTAGACAAGTTCAAGTGTCGCATTGATGGTTAAAATAAACAAAAGATCATTCAGAGAATCAAACTAAATATCACACCAACAATCAAGTGTAATTGAACCTGGTATTTGTACCAGTGGTATTTGAACCAATCCCTGGGGAATGACAGGTTCTACCAATCAACCAGGGATTGCTAGGACTGTAGAATTCAGTGCTTTTTGTGCATCCATAAAAAGTAATGCATAAACACTATATATGTATGTATGCATTACTTTTTATAGATGCAAAAAAAAAAAATAGTACCGAATTAAACCACAGTCCTAAAGGAATAATATATATTCTGGTGTGTGTGTGTGTGTGTGTGTGTGTGTGTGTGTGTGTGTGTGTATTGGGTTCTTTTCAGTCTTATATAATTGGACAAATAGTTGTGTAAAGTTTTAGTCTTAAGTTAATATTTGTACCACTCAGTGTGTGGATTTTATTTTAAATAAATGAAAAAATTGTACCGAAGTTTGCCCCGCCACAAAATATATATAATAATAATCAGCCAACTAATCGATTATGAAAATAATGGTTAGTTGCAGCCCTAATATTTATAAAGCCATATTGGGTTATTTGCCCTCTTATCTTTGTTGTTTTATTAAACGTAAATTGCCTGGCAATTCCTAATTACGTTCTCAATCAAGTTACAATCTTTGTGTGCCTCTTGTCAGAACTGAGCTCAGTAAAACTTCCTTAAAATATTTCCGCCACTTTGGATTGGAATCTTCTCCAGACAGAGATTTAAAATTTTACAATGTAACCTAGAGAGTGAATTAATGGTGTATAAATGTTTTTAACTGGTTGTATGTTTTATGTTGGATTTAGTATTGTATGTTGCAACTTTGTTGTATAATTGTATATGCAAACTCAGCTGCCTATCTTGGCGAGGACACACCTGTAAAAGAGATTTTTAATCTCAGTGAGTCTTTTTCCTGGTTCAATAAAGGTAAATAAATAAGCAAATGCATGAAAACAACATTATGTTTGCTAATAATTTGGCATGTCTTATCACACTGACATTAGAAAAAAATCTAATTTAAGAATGTATTAAGATTTAAATGAATTATGTTAACCATCCTAATGGGCACGACAGCAGTATTTAGTAAAAGAAACTACTCATCCAAAAACAGAAGATTTACACACCCTTTTAATTTGGGTGTGTTATTACAGTGATCAGTGAAGGTCAAGATAATCTACTTGCCCCTGCAACAGTGTCTTCTTAAAGATGAAAAGATTATTAAGAATAACGATTTTTAATGTTAATAAGTGTAAGATGGTTTCTGGTATGAGTCTATGAAGGTTTCTTAAAAACATGGGAAAGTCAAAAGGACAATTAAATTATCAAAGGAAGCAATTGATCACCATTAAGCAGTAATATTCCATTCCAAAAATCATATGCAAAGCTTTGAAAATCCTAACATCTCGTTTTTATATTGTCTCTACAAAAAGGTGGTTAAGCACAGATTCTGTCAAAACCAAGAAAACCTTAAGCAAAACAAGAAAGGGTTTCAGAAGACCTTTTAGCAATCTTATGAAAATGAACTGGACACACCATATATAATAACATATGGCCGGCAAAATATAAACCCCTAAAATATAAACCCCTTTAAACCAGTGGATCCTGGCTATTTTTCACTATTAAGGTTTTTGAATTACAAACAAACTTAACATTTAAGGTGGTGTTTCAAAACACATGACCCTAAAGAGCAAAACTATAGTGTTTTTACCTTTGATCTTATCATATGCTCTATAAGCATAAAAAGTCACTTTTAAAAACACTATAAATAGTGGATGCAACAGTACAAAACATTAATGAATCTGCCTCAACATAAAGAACCAAAATGTGCATTAACTCAACAAATCTGAGTTTGTAATTTCAGCCATAGTTTTCATTTGTGGTTTGCATACTATCAGATTATTTTCTTAACTGCTAAAATTACAAAAATATGGTGATGGTAAAATGAGCAGAAGTGCATAGAACTTTTGGAGATTAAAAAAAAGAGTCATTTTGCCATCTAAAGAACACAATACCTGGGTTAGGTCCATCTACTGTGGGCACTGATGTTGCCAATTTTGATGTGCTGCATTGAGACACTGATTGTGTATCTTCCACATTCTTTCCTGGTGCTACAAGAGAGCTGTCTTTAACTGGTGCTTTCAGAAGGCCAGAGGAGTGTCTGTGGGACATCCTGGGTGTCAGTTTCTCCTCACTGTGACTGATCTGCTTTTGGCTCTCTTTTCCTAGAGACTCCATCTCTGTTGGACTCACCATTGCCTGTCTACACAGAGGATTCATAGGCTCCACCTGGCATTTCAGAGCATTCAAAGCAGCAGGTGGTAATGGGGAAGACGGGTCCAAAGTGAGGGTGGTGTTGTGGGGGCTGAGATTATCCACAGCAGGAGCTGCAGGAGGAAGTGCTGGAATTTGAGGATGTGGAGAAGGGAGGTTATCCTTTCTGTCTTGAGTTACACTATGGTCTTGATTAGGCAACGAGGCTTTCCAGAGGATCTCACTTCCATGATTGTTTCCCTGCTTAGGACACACATTGACTTTCTCACCCGTAGATTTAGTCTTGGCAATGGTCATATCCAAGTCACTCTGACAGGAGGATTTGGAGGCATCAAAGGTCATGTTGTCAAGTTTGTGGACAAAAATGCCTTGATCACTGCTGTCGTTCTCTTCTGAGATTAATGCTTTCTCTGTAATTTATATTTAAAAAAAAAAATTTTAAAAACACATTTAAATATTGTTTAAAACAATAAGGAAAATAAGGAATAAGGAAAAGAAAAACATTAGAAAAGCAGCTGGAAGAGACACAAACCAAACAGATCACAACATAATTGATCTAGCAACACTTAAGCTTCACCTGTGTGAAATTAAGCCAATGCCACATAAGAACTTATGGGAAAATATAGAAACAGGTTTCTCTATATATGCCTCTGTGTAGCTAGAGATCATTTTAGGTGTTTACATAAAAAGTTGAGAATTGGCTCGACAACAGTTTAGCAAAGCTTAACAAAAGTGCCAATTCAGATTTGAAATTTACTGATGTGACACATTCTGCAAATATTTTTAGGGTAAATGTATTGCTGGTATTTAAATTAAAAATGGACCTTACCGTTTTTCTTCTGATCATTTCTTATGGCATTTGAATTGCAGCCCTTAGAAACTAGTTGTGAATTGTCCTTGGAAAAAAGAAGAGACACATATGGCAACAGGTAAAAATCACAATGTGAAATGTCTATTTCAATGGTTAGTAGTGACTGCACCACTAAGTGACTCTGAGCATTTGCTTTCTACACAATAATGTAAATTATGTACTAGTTTTGTGCCAAAACATTTATATAATCATGTTATTGTTTGTATTGCATGCTGTTGAAATCTTGCCCCACAAATATAGCAGAAAGAAACAGACAGCTTTGTTCTAAACCTGAAGGAAAGCAAGAAACTACACAGAACAAAAGATGCTTTGGAACCTCTTCCTTACAATAGACCTAGGACAAAATATTATTAGTGACCATAGCAACATTACCAACTACACATAGAAAAATCCTGGATAAACCTAAAATAACAGATCTTAGGACCATTTAATGCACCATTTCTGATAAGAATCTCATTTGGTTCCAATTGCACTGTGTGTTAAAATACCTCTGTCCTCTCCATGCTGTTGCTGGACTCATCTGGAATACAAGGCAGGCGAACTCCAGGTCTGCACACACCACTGCTTCCTGCCACAGTACCACTGCAGGAATAGGAAGACAGAAATATTAACTCTACTCTAGATGCCTCTACCCTACATTAAAAATCAAAAGAACTGTCAGAATTACACCATAAGCTTTCCAAAAGTATAAAATAGACTTGCACAACTAGCTGATTGCTCTCCATCTACCTAAATATTAGTTCATATTGTTTACAAGTTCAGAAGTTCGAGCAAGTAATAAAGTTTATAAATTTAGAATTAAACCTGAAAAAACTATTTTAAAATGCTATTAATCTTTTACTTTCTCCATCATTACAGTTTGTTAGGGCAATAATATTCAGGCAGAAAAATTGGGCACAGTTTCTCTTATAAATCTGTCTTCTCAGGTTCTGATGTCACACACCAATCACTCACCGTACACGTCCCTGGAAGCGTGAGAGGAAACGAGTAGAAAGGCTTAGACGAGGGTTGAGGAAGTTCTCGTTGGAAGGCTGCAGATTGCGCAGGTCTGTGTTAAATTTTTCTATAAAATAGTTCACATAAGGAGTTACAAAATTAATTGCTTCACTTTCAGGATCACACTATATTAAAAACCTCTATTATATTGATCATATATAGTTCATGAGATCATTGCAGTTCACTTCCTGTGCTTCATGGGGAAAGTAACAAAACACTACTCTAATGCCATCTTTGATACAGAAAGTGATAGCGGTAACATTAAATCAAGGTGATTTAAAACAATAGATACTCTTAACCACTAAAACTGTAGTGAGAAGGCAGAAGCACCATTAGTTCCCACTGCTAGAGTTTCATAGTGTTGGCGCAGTAGATTTGCAGGCTCTTCATCCTCCTCTTCCTCCACTCCAGAACTACCCATGGAGCTCGCCTGACTGAGTGAGTCGGTGTCCTCTAAAACACACAACATATTCACACAAATGTATATATTTGGGGACATAACATAGTATAATATACTACATTTAGAATTTATCAAAAAGTTATTTTTCCATTAGTATTAAGGCTCAACATCATTATGGCATTCGATTATATCACACAGAATAATTTCCAGGAAGACAGATGTAGACTTGTGTATTCCTCTAGCTGCAGTATCAACACTGTCAATATGACAAGTATATAGTGTGTTAGTAACTCACGGTCATGGGCCTGGTCACTGTGCACCTGGTCACTTTCAGCTGAGCAGGCACTGTCAGGACTCAGCTCCTCTTCTTCTGGGTCAATTTCAACATCCTCACAAAATGCCTTCACATCAAACTCCCTACAATAATTGCATAGGAATGATCATCAGAAGAAGTTACACATATGTAAAAGTTGAGGACAATCCATCCATTACACACACACACACACACCAGTATAACAACAAGCATTAGAAAATGAATGCACATGTGTATAGTGTCAAGAAATCATGGGGGTTGGGGAGAGTCAAAGATGGGACAGGTGAAATTACAATGCAGCACTCTTTAAACCATGACATAAGACAATTATCAACGAGTGCATTACAGTGCACAATCATGACATCAAAATAAATTATGATTGAAAATAAAGTTAGCCGAAAGATTAAGTGTGGGATTTGAAAAAATATCTGTGGATTAAACACGTCACTCATGTGATCTAGTGAAAAACGTAGAGCATGCAAAACAAATATAACAAAAGCTTAATTTTGCACGAGCTTAATTTTTGAGAATCTAGCAGTCAGAATGGACTGAAACACTTCAAAGCATATCCGTTGCACAACAAAAAATGCTTCAGAAATGCATCCAGTGTAAAATGGCTGTGGGAATGTTTGGCGGTGTAAAGGCATAACTAATCAAACAATTGTTTTGCCTGCAAGATGTTTTAAGGCACTTACCCCTCTCCTATGGTGGACAGAGCAGTACTGTTTGCTGGGTACAGAGCACAGTCATTGTTCTCTGAAGAGCTGAACCTTGGGCTAAAATACTGCACGTCTGTATCTTGAAGCACAGAACTAAACTGATCAGACACCTAGGACACACAGAAATATCAGGTCACACTTGTTTGTATGTTTATGAACATGTATTCATCCACTGCAGACAGAATATGCTCGGTATAAAAGGCTATAAAGTTCTATATAAAAAAATTATGAACTACTGAACTTCTACACTACAAACCCTCTCAACGTCCTCCTCTTCATCCAGATCACCACCTTCTTCTTCATCTAAAAGGCTGTCTAGACTCTGGGGGTGAAAATGCACTTCCTGTTCCACTTTCTCTTCTACACATTCCTCCTCATCCTCTTCTGCTCGGCTGGGAGTGTCCGAGAGAGGGAGCTGTAGGCTCCTGGTCTCCAATACTGAACGAATAGCGAATGGATCAGCATGTGCAGCCCAGCGCCCCTGTGGCTGGTACTGATGGACTCTCTGTGGATCCACACTGCTACTGCTGCCTACTCCAGCACCCTATACACATTATGACGATTAAAACAATGCCAATTTTATTTAATTCTGACTTTCTCACTGTTGGTTAGATGATCCTTGTACAGGATGCCAGTAACTGGCAATGATTGCTTTCGTGGTTTCATATTCACTCTAATAACAACCATGTGTATTGAACAAGGCCTGTGTTCTTTTTCCTCAGATCAGTTATATCTGTCTGCTCTGCCATAGCCTTTTCTTTTCATAAATTATTTACCCAACAAAATCAGTTTTAGGAACATACCAATCTGCGGGCCCACATAGGAAGTCGGCCATTGGTCTGTGGCATCATAATTTCCAGACTCCCTAAAGTAAATAAATACACACTTAATCAATACACATTTTCTCAAAATCACATATCATATGAGGGATTGCTATCTAAAGAAAATCAAAATACTGATTTAATATTCAAAATGTACATCAAGCCAAGTCTAACCTGAGTAGAACTGAGTAACCCGAGTAGGTTAAAAAACACATTTGTGATGATAAATCAATTTTAAAAAATTTACTTGGCAAAATGGCAATAAAATGTTGATTGAAATAATAATAGACCACCAGACCACATATTACATAAGTGGCTTTAGAATAAAATTTGTATCCACTAACCTACAGCAGTGTCTAGCCTGGCTGGAGTCTTGGGATCTTCCTCAACATCCTCTTTTTCCTCCAACAGGCTGTTTGTTTCTCCCTCTTTTGGCTGAGCCACCCCACTACATGGTACAGAGATGTAGGTTTCTCTCCTTTATGAGAAAATGGCAAAAATACAATTGGTCTGGAACTGGTTTCATATTATGATCTTAAAAAAAAAAAAAACAAGGTAAGAAACAACAGGTCCACAACATTGAGATCCAAGATCAACATAGCTGAGAAACATTCAATCAGTGACTAGCAGTATTTAAATAGGAATGTACTAAACTCCTAAGTTGTATTAAGTTGTACCTGATGGCTTGTTGCTTGCAGGTGACTTTGTTCCTCAGCCCTGCTCTCCGTTTCCTCTCTGCCAGTCTCTTTCGCATTGAGTTAGTCATTTGAGAGCACAGCCTCCACACAAACACACAGCTAACACATACACATATCACATACACCAATTACTCCACAGAAAAGAAACTCATTCAACACTGATTCTTAGCATTCAATGAGTCCAATATATTGTACTGCTTCTCTATTATTTGTATTTATTTATTAACACATTAACTACTGCATTAGGAATTAACGGTAGTAAATTCAACATTCTGCAACCCAGCACAATCACTGCAAGTAATACCATCACATGTAACCAAGTAACCAAAACAACTCCCTTGTTAGATAGAGAGAAGAGATAAGAG
Organism: Ictalurus furcatus; assembly: GCF_023375685.1. Lineage (NCBI taxonomy): Eukaryota > Metazoa > Chordata > Actinopteri > Siluriformes > Ictaluridae > Ictalurus > Ictalurus furcatus. Next base: position 14,547,967 of record NC_071271.1, on the reverse strand, counting down.
ATGCATACCTATCACCACAGACAGTGATTAGATGCTTGCAGTCTGGACTGAATTTCATACCGGTCACAATTTCTGTGAAGAAAGAGATGGAAATTTGCAACCAAAGCTTGTTAAGTATAAAAAAATTAATTAATAAATAAAAAATAATAAAAGTATTCAAGGTACGCAAATACGATTTAAAAAAAAAAAAAAAAAGTCACCAGAATGCCCAAATAATGTTGCCACACACTCCCCAGTCTCATAATCAAAAACACAGATGCTCTTGTCTGAGCAGCTAGTGGCCAAAAACATCCCAGAAGGATCCAGTTGAACCTGAAAGCAGTTAAGGGGAAAGTTAAACAAATTTACCAATAAATACAATTATCACAGTAATAAATAATCTGTTTTACTACTTCAAATGACTCTTTGAATTTAAACCACTTTAAAGAGTGTGATTTGAGTGCACAAAATGATATACGAATAAATCTGCATCTGATTCATGAAACTGTCACCTGACATCAAAACAAGTGGTGATGAATCAGTTTCAGCTGTGTGGAGGAAAGATCCTTCCCACTAATCCCTTACTTGCATGTGATATGCATACAGCAGCCTGATTTACCATCACATATGTTACTGCGCAAAAGTTAGAGACCACCCTTCCATTTTCAATCCATTAGCCATTCAGTATTTATTGCTAATTATTTGGTAACAAACAATAATAATATTAAGGAAATTTACAGTACATGAATTCATTTTTGCAGTCATGGCTGTTTGACTAAAAATTTAAATCATGTACTATACATTTTCCCATTATTTTTGTCATTATTGTATTATTTACACAAAGCGAAAAATAATAAAGTTCAATATAACAACTAAATGTTTACAGATTTCAGACTGTTTTTACCTTTGAAGACTGTGGAGTGATTTGAAATGTATTTAACAAAAAAAAAAAAAAATGTGTGCAATAATGAAATGATGCGTTTTACTCAACCACAATAATCAGATAATGATTGGAGCACCAAAGTAAATCACTGTATATAGGAAACTCGAACATCTGCCATGTCACATAAATCAGTGTTAATTAATGGTTCTTTTTTCCATTGCTCTTTTATTCTAAAAGCACATGCCCTACTACACACCTTAAGCACTGGGCCATCGTCAGTCAAGGAGCCTTTAAAGCACTTTTTCATCTTGCCACTCTTCACATTGTATACTCTGAAAAATAGCAAGCAAATAGGGAAATTAGAAAAATTTCCCCCATTTAGCAGCGTCTCACAGACTGACTGGCAGACAGACAGAACCTAATGTTGCGGTCTTGACAAGCAATGGCAGCGTGTGTGAGAGTGGCGTCCAGGTCCATGTCATATAATGTACTTTTCTCAACCACATGATGTGACCTAGAGAAAGCCAGGTCTTGAGAAGTCTGCAATGATACATCCACACAGTTAGAGCAAAACAATAAAGATGATATCTACTCACGTGACAAGCAATATAAAACCAGTCTCAACAAGATAAGCTCAACCTATTTACCTTTTCGGCGGAGCGGAAGTAAATGCTCTTGTCAGCACCACAGCTTACCATGGACACCTTTGGACCTACACCTACAACAGAAAATAATATAAAATAAAAAATGAGCAATTTGTAACCTTTAAATTGATGCTTGCACAACTTTTTCCTCAAACTTACCAGTAAATTTCATGCCAGTGACGGATGCTGAATGGTCATAAACAGTCTGTAAAAGACTGTAGCTTTTGTCCATATTGAATAGATGTATGAGTCGATCACGACCAGCTGAGGCCAACAGATGCACACCTGGTTAAAAAAGTTTCAAATTATTTTTGAAACATTTCCCACAAAATCAAAATTATAGCCAAGTACTTCACATCAACATGTCCTTATTGCATCTTTTCTCTTCCTTTATAGATCATTGTATTTTTATTTATTCTGTTGTAAAACACTTTGAGATGCAGCTTTTAAAGGTGCTATAGAAAATAAAGTTTTATTGTTATTATTATTAACATAAATTTATACAACCATCATTTGTTTTACTGCAAAGGTTACATAATGGCATCACATGACTGAATTTACCAGACTGTTTAGCCAGTCTGGGGGGGAGGGGGAATACTGCACACATAGCAAAAGCTTTACATTTCAGCCTGTAGCTCTACTGTGGCAGCAGATGCTCTAGAGTCAGTTACAATGTAAAATTTGAGAACGGTCTAACTGTCAATTTGACAGTGACAGTGTTTATAATAATCTGTCACCAAGTACAGATATTTGAAAGTTATGTTTACTATACCAGTGAATGAAAATAAGGAAATGCTCCATGCCCCACGTGAGAGAAAATAGGAACTGCTGCGATGCATGCTGTGTGCAGTGCTGCTTCTGGAGTAAAATGGGCATAATCTGCAAACCAGAGATACCTAAATTGTGTCTATTGTTGTTCATGACTTCTACTGGCATTGTACTGAATGTTATTGGCATCTTTTGTCCTGTGAGCTTTTTGTCTCACCACCCATTCTTTTGACTTGGAGCCCCTCTAGCTTGTACACCATGACGGTGCTGCTCTCTGCATCAAAATAATTTCAGGCATAGCATTTCCTTTCAATGGCGTATCTTCTCTAACTAACTCCATGTGAAGGTAAATCATAACAAATACTAATTTCAGCATTTGAACATTCCCACTTAAACAGATAGCTGGGCATTTAAATATCCACAAGCCAAGCAGACCACAAATTAAAACTAACACAGGCAAGAGTAATCAGAGATGTTTCTCATCTCATGGCAGGAATGTCTGTTAGCATAATTATTATAACAATACTCCATAGACAGGCTTAGGTGCAGTGTCTAAGTATTGCCCAAGACAATGTAAAAAGGCATTTAGGCGACATATCAGAATGAATGTCAATACAACGTTGAGAGTTCTATGCACTGACAAAAAAAAAAAAAAAAAAATGGAGAGGTGTCTTGATCTCAACAGAAAGGTAAACTGGCAACAGGAATGACCTGCCAATCAACAAATCATTGTTTGGACGAATGTTTGTGTTATTGGTGTGAAAGATGCTCTTCGGCAAGTCAATCAAACAGCTGATGGCATATTTCTCTGTACCGTCAAATCGAGAAGGTAGTTGCAACCATCAACTCGGATAAGCAAATTGCAAGCCATCGATAAGGTAAACATCAGCAAAGAGTAAATGAAGTATAAACCTTTTTTGATAGGGAATCATTCTCGTGGATGTTAACAATAGCGATTGCAGATTAACTAATGAACTAAAACAGTTAACTAATGTAGCCTATTTTACAACTAAAGAAATTGCTAACCTAGCTAACTTACATAGATTCATGTACTGAATTAAGTTACGTTAGCCAGTGAAGCTAGTTAGTTGACATTATATAAAGATACCTCAACTCCACCAACGTTAGTACCTAATGTGGCTTGGTAGCGAAACAATGTTGGGCTGTGTTCACATGTAATGTCTTTTTCTGATGAAAACCGCTGGTAAAATCATTTATTATACAAAAAATGCTGTTCCAAAGTGCAGTCCCAAAAGAAGCTCAGGGCATTTTTGAACACAAGGTCTACTCCACAGGATTATTATGTAAAACGGGTGCTGACAGCATCAAAAAGAAACAAATGTTGAATTAAATCAAGAAATTCTCTGTCTGTCTCCTTTATGTCCTTTTGTTGTATTGTCAAAATAATTACATACATATTTCAGCATGTTTACTGTTCGTATATGTACAACTTAAGGTAATCCACACATATTTGCATTAAATCTCAAACATGGTATTTGGTGAAATAGACTTTTGAGTAGAAGTACAATAAGTGTTGTCAGCTTTCTTTCACAAATATGGTAAGGATAATGGTCTAAAACAATGTGAAAGAAACTTTACATAACTTAAAATTTCCTTCGAATAATTTCAAAAGCCCCGCCCACTACTACCACCACCACCACCCCCACCCCAGGGGACCCAGACAGCACCTAAGCCCTCTGAAAGCCGAGGGAAAACCCTTTTCTACTGTTCAACTGCACTCATAGAATGCATGTGGTTGTGGCCTGTTGCACCAGTTTACAAAAGGTGACAACAAAATATGAGAACATGCCAAATCTGAGACACCACTTAAAACACTGTCAGTGTGTTTTCTCCCAGCTCACACCATCCACTTCCTCACAAGACTCAGTGGTCAAAACAACCAGAGGTACATCAAATGACAAGGCATTTTACCAAAGCACAAAACAGAACAGACAAGCAACATTAACTGACTCAACAAAAAACTTACTACCTCAGTGTTTTAGCAGACAGGAAACAGGAAAGCAGTCCTTGAAATATTCAACTAACAGAATAAGGTCCCAGTGAGAAAGCAGTACTACAATATTGCTATTACCAACCTCTATAACAGTGGAATGCTTGTAATGTCTGCAAATAAAATGTGTAGGTTTTATCCCGTCCCCTGACGTTTACCACTCTATTTGTAATGGTTAATTATACATATTACGTTACCAACACAACCCTGCTCGGGCAAATTGATTAAATGGTTTGGTAACTGAATTAAAAATATAAACATTCATTTATTTTAAGGCACTGATTTGTTTATTTTTGGACAAAATTTGTAAAGGATCCAATCCAAGTTTTGTACAGCTTAATGGGTTCTTAAAGAAGGAATGGATTTGTCCACAATGTTAAATGATTCAAGCAATTACACAATCCTAGTTTGGTTAAATTAGTTTTACCTTTTCCACCAGAAAATATGCTTGGTCTGCTGCATAATTGAACTCTATTGAATGTTGTTGTAAACTAAAAGATAATTTACCAGTCTCAGTGGGAGAGAAGGCCAGACATAAAATCTCAGAATCATGTGCCTCAATCCTCAGAAGTTCATCCATAGATTGAAGTCCATAGATCCTGAGAGAGATTAATAAAGGCAAACAAAGTGAGTAAACCATAGTTATCATTTAAATTTTTATTATATTATATTTTATATTTTAAACAAATTTCAATAGTTTACTAGCTCAATGTCCTTGTTAAACCATTACAAACTATGCCTCCATATGTCAAACACACTGACCAGATGATGAAGATAGCAAATATTCACAAAGGCCTAGCTTGTATTATTACCTAAATACAGTACATGTCTCACCGTAGGTTTCCACTACGATCTCCAGCTGCCAGGTGCTGGCCATCAGGGCTGATTCCTAGGACTCTGATTCCAAATTTGCCATCTTGGCTGCCCTCTACTTTATCTGGCGGGGCCTTAAGGTGCCCAGTGTCGTTATCCACATACACAATCTTCACCAAGTCCTTTAATGAACACACATATATGCAGTGAGAATATATTGCATACATTACATTACCTGGTAATCGTACACTGTCTTAGGCAACTCCACGTAGGACCACTGTGTACTTACCTGACTATAGAGGTTAGAGCTTTGGTATTGGCTTTGCTGAAAATCACTGTTCCAAAGACGAATGGTGTTGTCAGATGAACAGGTAAGGAAAGATCCAGGGAACAATGCTGCAGTCGAAGCTTCCAATTCAGGGTAGGTCTAAAAGGGAAGTTTGTATGTATAGAAACTGTGACAGTACAATGCTTTAAAAAAATCTTTGCAACACCATACATTTTCAATGAACACTTAATGAGATTTTTTAATCAAATGTAATAACTTTAAATAAAAAAAAGCAATACATTCTAAGAGTATTTGAAAATCGCAAAAGTATGATAATTGCATTTAAAAACAAAAGTGTGTTGACCTGCATTAGTTTAAAATAAAAGATACCTCAACACTCCAGACGCAAGCACTATGGTACAGGGAAGAGTAGACTTTCCATACATTGTTGAAATCACGCACATTCCAAACATACACACTGTGGTCATTATATACACACATCAGATTACCAGTCACAGGGTCATGTGTCAGGGCCAAAGTATCTGGATACTCTGCCTCATGCCTATATGTGAGTAATGGAAAAGGATCGGCGTCAAATTAAAATTACACATTTGAAGCCATCACTCACATTCATGTGTAACAGGTCCACAAATGACAAATTATAAACTAAAATTAAGTTGTCAATGACTGTAAAAACTTTAAATGTATTTATTGTAGTCTTTTATATTTAGTCTATGTATATAATTTTAACTCTTATGACTCTCATTAAATGACAGTTATGGATACACAAGTTTTTTCAAGTAGTACAGGGAAACATATTGAAATGTTTGCCATAATCAGTCAAGAGACACAAAACTGCTTTATGTGGTGCTTGGTAAGCTACTACCCTTGGAAGAAATTATGGATTCACCACACTTGTAGGATGTTCACCCGGCTTTTTTACTTTGTAGCAAACAGACAAATCACATATGACACAAAACAATTTTCGTTTTGGCTTTGTAAAACATACTAGCATTCCAACAACCAATCAATAAAATTGATAATCGATTATGAAAATCGTTGTCAATGAATCTCATTACGGATTAGTTGGTCTGCGCAGTACATTTACTCATTACTTTACTTCTAATCCGAAAACATTTCGGAGAGTAAATACTAAAGTTGTGTCCCAAATGACGTACTGTACACTTACACTACGCACTCTACCATCTAGTGCAGTGTTTCCGCAGACCGCTAGTGGTCAGTGGTGTAATTTTTTTCCTCAACATTGAGTGATTCCATAATTTGTTCTACTCTATTTTTTTACTTCTCTATTTGGGGGGAAAATATGCCATTATTTAAAATAATTTAATTCGTTTGAGATATGTTTTACGAAGCCAGAATGTACAGCTATTAAACAAAAAATGTCTTTTGTCATATCTGCTACTTGTTTATATGCTACGAAGTAGAAAATCTGGGTGAACATCCTCTACGTGCGGTGATTCCATAATTTTTGCCAGGGGTAGTATGAAGCTAGCAATCTTCCCAGGGGTCATCTCAATTGGACAATTAAATGCTACATTCGACTAAAATTCGTAGTTCGTCATTCTCAACCCCCGACCAGGGACTAGGAATTCCTACTCTGGAACTTGGGAAGGTCTCCTCAACTCAGAGTTCCTCCCAGGTCAGCAACTGACAACAATTCAACATGACTGTGCACAGCATCAGCCATAAACAAAGTAGCACTTCTTACCTTTAATGACTTATACTGTATATATATTGTATTTGCTTTAGATCAATCAATATAGAGACATATTAGCTTGTTAAACCTATAATATTGACTATACAGTTCGCTGTTTTGAGGAGGTAAATATAAAATCACTCATCACGGTTAGCTGGCTGGATTGGTGCTTACAAGAAATAAATATGGAGGTATCTATGTTTTTCCCCCACTTTGCAATTCAAATGCACAATTCTGAGCTCCTACTTCCCACTTATGAAGTAAGTTGAATCACAATCTGAAGAATAATCTAGGGGAAATACTAGACAGATGTCCTAGTCCTAGCTACAATTACTCGTCTATATAAAAGCTAGAGCAGCTATAGAATAGCTAGAACATATATGTTTTGATCTATACACTCTGAAGGAAGACTCTTACTGAGGCTGCATGCCCTGAGAGACATCCACTCCTAGACAGTGGGGCCGGATAAGTGTGGTGACGTAATGCAGGTTTTGTGGGCGAAATACTCTCACAGTGCCATCTGCACAGCCACAAAAAATGAAAGCTTCACTCACAGATAGACAGTGTGCTGAAAACGTCTGCAAGAGAAACCATAAAGACAGAAATAATGTTCAACTTCAAAGGATTACTTTTCGACAGACTGCAATGAGGTGTTATCATGCAATACTAACACATTAACTAATGTCCGATATATCTGAACTGTGTTTCAGTCATAATGCTGAGGGTTTTCTGTACAATGTAACTTACTTTGAGGTCAACCCATAAATCCAGCTGCCGGTTGCTGTTGAATTGGCACAGCAGACCAGTATGGGTTATACAGTAGGTACTGCTCGACATAGTGCCGCGACCACATGCCAAATCACAGAATTCACTATTCTGATGTTCTCCTAGCAAACCTGATCGACCAATCAGAGGCACTGTACTGTTCACCTACAAGCAGACCAATGCACAACATAGAATAAACACTTCAACTGCAAACATTCTCAACCCTGATGGTAAATTTTATGATTATAGGAATGTGAAGTAATATATTACCATCTTTTGTAAAGAGGAACATAAAAATCCTTGTTTTAAATCATAGTAGATGACATTTGTATACGAAATCAGAACAACAGAAAGAAAGAAACCAGAGTGTGCTGTCTTAATGGAAATGAGTGGAACACTGAATTTGCCATACTGATACATTGTGTTCATCTGCGGACCGGGATGGCAGTATAATTTAGTACAAACATGTCAGGAATATTAGTGTGGAAATGTGTCTTTGAAACGTTACCACACATTAAAAATAAACGACAAAGAAAGGACTTTCTATATTTGTCTACTAAATTCTGTGGAGACAGTGTCAATTCATATCAGATCACAGGAGTAATATAAAGTCAGCCAGTCATTATAACATAATACATATAGTAATAATGACTGCCTCTATATTACTCCACTTATGACAGCCATTTACCAAAGAATTCATTAATTTACAAAGAAATTATTCTTCTTACACGTCTCTCCTTGGAGGCATCCAAATACCAGAACTTCACATGTCTGTTTCCTGCGGTAACAAAGTAGCTACTGTCCTCTGAAAAGGAGACAGCCAGCACACGACTTGACACTTTATTGGCTGCAATAACACTCCCTCTCTGTAAAAGAAAGCAGTAATAATTTACAGCAAGAAACAGCAAAATTCTCCTAACTATTACAGGTACAGAACTACAATGAATGCAGTCACAGAAATTCTTCAAAATGTAGTTAAAGAAATAATGAAAGAAAAGAAAGAAACACAATTCAATAAAAACAACGTTACTCGTAACTAAAAAGACCCACATGTTTTGAAGAAAGGAATACAAATATAAATTATATTAAATATACAATTAAATTATAATAAAATTATATTAAAATAAGTGGTAATTTAATAGTCTCTTCCTTTGCAAAAAAAAAAAAAAAGGTGACAAGTGGACCAGTTTTGAAATTAAAGTTTGTAAGAAATCATTACTAAACCTACCTTCCACTCCCAGACACTGACAGTCCTGTCATGCTGAAATCCCACAGACACAATGTAGCTGCCATTAGTAGAAAAAGCAACACAGGCAACTCCATACTTGTGGCACTGGACCTCTGCCACCTGAGTACATTCTGCCACATCCCACACTCTCACGCAGGGCATATGTCCACTCTGCTCAGACAAATGAAATGTAAGAGTGAAGAGTAATGAAATGACAGAAAGATTACAAACCAGTCAACAGTAAGTAATGACTGAATTACACTACAATACACAACAAACAGTTATTTAAATAAAGACTAAAAATGATTTTAAAATCCTTTAAAAGACAATTATAAGAAGGCTTCTGTGTCTTCTATTTCTGAAAAATTTACAGCCACTTACCTCACCAGTGACCAAATATTTTCCATTCTGTGAGAACGCCAATGCACTGAAGGTTTTTCTGTGGAATAAATACAAAATATTGCTAGTTTAGTAAAAACTACTAAAAAAGGACCCTCAACCTCACCTCTAGCCAATGGATTTTTTATTTTTTTTTTAAACATAAAACAATCATGTAAATTTAATCGGAAAATGTATTCCATATTTTTTTCATTTAACTATACACAATCCTTGTTTACACTTTTTTTGGTTATATTTTTGGTTATATTTATATAATTTGTAAAATCAGCACTGACCAGGATAAAGCAGTTACTGAAGATACATTTATATAGGGTTTTTTTGTTTGTTTTTTAAACATAGTTAAATAAATCATCTGAAAATAAATTAACAATTGACTAATGAACCACAGGAGACACCTGCCTATACTTCTATGCAAACACAACCGCTTCACATTACTTTTCAATAAAGCATCAAAATTATAAAAACAAAATCACTGCATACAGTTTATGCATGATACAAAAAGCTAAGAGATGTAAACTTTAAACTCTACACATCCCTAGAATTTTAAATCGGAAACGTTTTTGGCAAAGAATAAGGTTTTCTTTGTATAGGAGTCAACAGTGATTACAGTACATTATAGGATTAAAATCTGAAATAAAACATACTCTAAAGAAACAAAGATTTGCTTAATGTCATATTAGACAGCAACATTTATTCCAGTCACATTTCTCCAAAGGAACTACCTATTATGCGAGGCACGTACAATCCCAAACATAGAGCTCTGTCAAGAGCCAACTTCATTACAAGTACTACATTTCAGAAATAAGACTTTTGTATGAAACGTTCAGAGACATTTCTTTGAAAATCCTAAACTTATCCAATAACTCTACTAATTTAGATTCAATTGTTCACATACCTGGATGTATTAAAAATGTGGCTTTGCTTGTTTGTCTTTGGATTCAGGAGCACGATGACACATCTGAAACAGAATAATACTGTCTAAGTTCATTAGATCTAGTTATACCGATCACTAAACGTAGGCTTTATGTCAGAGGTTCTCAACCTTTTGTAACTAAAGCCTCCCCTATCATGTGGCACACCCCAAGCCTTACCCATCATGTGGCATGCCCCCCCCCCTTTTTTTTCTTGAAAACAATTTACGCCCTCCCTTCCCATCTCTCCGCGCCCCCCTGTTGAGAACCACTGCATTAGGTGTAATTTAAGCCATGTCAGTTTTTATCTTACCCTGCAGGGTATGCAACAGTGCTTGTATTAGGGTCACAGGCCAAACCACTGTTGCTGGTTGTGGTGATACCCAGAACTTTCTCCAGAACAACCTGCAAGCATAAACAAATCTTAAAGCAAAGGCAGTATTTAAGGAAAACAACTTTAAGTAACTAGCAAGAGAACACAAAAGGTTTCGGTACCTGAGCTCTTCTCAGTGCAAATTTAAGCCAATAATGCATCATCGTAATTGACATGTGCTGCCATTTCATGTATTCCTTAGCCACACAATATACCCTTTTAACTGTTAAATAGCTTTAATGACTTCTTGATTTTATTTAATAGATAAGATTCATCTGGCAAAGTTTATCTGAATCAGGTGTAGTCTATAAATAAAGTTAGTGTACGCGCTAAGAGTCAGTACGTTTACATGGACAACAATAATCCAATATTAACCCGATTAAGACAATACTCTGATTAAGAAACTACCATGTAAACAGCCGTTTTTAATTACCTTAATCCGATTAAGGTCATACTCAAAGTAAACACAAAAGAATTAAGACATGTGGAGCACTCCTGTTTTAGTCGCATTATCGAGGTGTATTACAGACATGTAAACACCTTAATCATATTATTAACGTTGTGTGAGTTTTCACCGCATTTTGCGACAGGACACAAACACACGGCAGTGCTCGACTGTTTTACGGCAAACAAGAGAGCACAGCTGCTTCCCAAACCATGTACTTACCTACAATAGGCCTATAGTAGGCGAAATACATGCATCTCGGCTACTATATAGAAGGTACAGTATCTCACAAAAGTGAGTACACCCCTCATATTTTTGTAAATATTTGATTATATCTTTTCAGGTGACAACACTGAAGAAACTTTGCTACAATGTAAAGTAGTGAGTGTACAGCTTGTATAACAGTGTAAAATTGCTGTCCCCTCAAAATAACTCAACACACAGCCATTAATGTCTAAACCGCTGGCGACAAAAGTGAGTACACCCCTAAGTGAAAATGTCCAAATTGGGCCCAATTAGCCATTTCCCCTCCCTGGTGTCATGTGACCTGTTAGTGTTACAAGGTCTCAGGTGTGAATGGGGAGCAGGTGTGTTAAATTTGGTGGATGTGTGACTGTAAGTCATTCCCTTCAAATGCTATTGAGCTTTAAATTATGGTATATTTTGTGCATGGGCCTATTCAGTAATGAAATACATGTCAAATTTAAATGTGATTTGCATAGTTTATTTTGTTAAATATCAAAAATCTAAAAGGTGTGCGTTATAGCTGACCCCTATAGGAACACTTTCCAGTTGGTTATATGACTGCAAGTCATTCCCTTCAAATGATATTGAAGTTAGAATCGTGTTTAACAATGTCGTATGCAACTTTAGAGACGGTCCCTTAATTTCCTCATATCCGCGAATATTGAACGTCCAACGTCAAGCCAACTTTATTCCGGTCGGACGGCGTTGCGTGGTGACGTAATGACGTGTGCTGTTAATCGTTCTATGTTCTAGAACATGTAAAACGGGTACATGAAAGGAGTATTCTAAAAGCGACTCATGTCCTTAATCACAATACTGTCTTATTCAGAGTAAGGTCAATAATTAGATTACTGCTGTCCATGTAAATGTAGTCAGAGTCGTGTTGATGTTTATGCTAAAACACATCTATTTCATCTTAACCCGAGTCTGGATTAAAGATTTGACATTAAATGTTATACACACATGGAACTCGAAACTCTGTGGTCAGGTCCACACAGTGACATCGACTCAAACATGAACCAAATTCAAAATAATCCACATTATTGATTCAATACTTAATCAGAATGGGAGCGGATAAAACTCCAATACAAATGGCACCCTTATACACACAATTCGCACCATGGAGACGAGTTTTGTTTTGGTCACTGTTGCCTTGAAGATTTAAAATGATCAAAAACGGTGTTGTGTTTATAAGAAGCAACTTCCTGTACTTATGAACTTTTACTCAATCACTGCGCAGGTCAGAGTGTGTCTGAAAACGGGCGTGGAAAACAAAGAAAAGCGGGCGGAATAACGTGCCAAAATGAGCAAACCGCTAAACAGGACCGTTGGTTCTGTAAAGGCCGGACTGCTCACAGTATCCCCTCTGCGAACTTTTCCTAACTTACCCGATATGAACATGTACACATACCCGACTGTGAATGTCTCTCTTGTGGCTTTGTCGGCTGTTTCGACGCGAATTCGCTGCCACATTGCTGCTGTTTGTTTTCTTCACCCTGGAGCTAAAAGAGCTTGGATTATTTATTCCCCCAGAAAGTGATGGTCCTTCCGCCATGGCGAGTTCACATAAAGATAAACAGCCTACAACTGAGCTTCAGTCCTTCTGTCCTCTCTGATGTCAGCAGAAGCGCTTTAGATGCCAATAAGGCTTTGCGTTAATGGAACTTTGAGTACAAGTAAACAGTATAAAACTGGACAAGTCATCAAACTGTTAAAAAAAAAGTTGTCCAGCTGTTCAGAAAACCACGTAAAATAATACTACACGTTATATTAAATAAAAACCGTAAATCAGAAGTATGGAGAATAGGTAGATGAAAATGACACTTCAAACTACAAACAAACGCAGAAGGGGGAGAAAGAGAAAAAAAAAACAACTTTGCGACGACATGTGATAGGGCGGCACACGGGTTCAAATATAGGGCTTGTCCTAATCCAATACACAGACGGTTATGTTCCCTTCCCTTAATCCCTTCCTTTACCGTCCTAGTGACGCGAAAACAACAGCCCAACCCCCAACCTTTCACGTGTCTAGGGGAAGTGTCTAGAGCAGTGGTTCCCAAACTTTTATAGGGCAAGGCCCCCCCAAATGGCATTAAAATTTGACCGAGGCCCCCCTTTTGCAAGATGTCTTTAAAACACATTAAAAATACAGACTTCTGAATATATCCCCCTTTTTTATTAATAATTACATCTTACATTTTTACATTACATTAGGAATTGATTGTGTGTATGTGTGTGTGTGTGTGTGTGTGTCTGAGAGTGAGAAAGAGAAAACATACATTTATTTATTTTTCACACCAAATTGTTGAGGCCCCTCGGGCGCCCCCTGGCGGCCCCCACTTTGAAGACCACTGGTCTAGAGGAAGTGTCTAGGGGGAGTGTCTAGGGGAAGTGTCTAGGGGAAATGTCTAGAGGAAGTGTCTAGTCGCGCCGTTGTTGTTGATTTTCTTCTTTCCTTCTCTTTCACAAACCCAAGAAAACGTTCATCATCGCCACCCAGTGTACAATCCCAAAACTGTTTGGCGTCTAGCTTGATGCAGTTTGTTTATGTTAGGCGTGATCGAGTCAATAAAGAACTGATACCACACAATATGTTTCTTGATTCTCTACTCCAAAAACTAATACAGTACAGACAGTGAGATCTAACGGTGCCATTTAATTCAATCATACACTATCATGTTTCATATATGCTGCCATCTCAGGTGTTCCTTAGTCACACAATATGATATTAAACAGCTTTACTGATAGTCAACTTTACTCACTATTTATCTTATAGACAAAATTCATTTGTAGAAGTCAACTGCTGGGCCTGTTCTATGAGTATGGTAAATTAAATTATTAAAGGTGTACAAGTGTAATTAAGAGCAATATTATACGAAAACTAGTGGCCGTTGCTTTAAGCCTGGCCTCCCATAAAATTTCATGAACAGAGAACACAGATTCAAGTTTTATACAACTAGTATGGATTGTTATTTTCTAATTATAATTGATGTAACCATAAATATGGTAAATAAGTGGTAAGTATAAAGTTGTTTTTGATTATTTGCCTTTGTGTTGTGTTTTTTGTTTGTTTGTATGTTTATAGGTCTAGCTATATAGCTGTATATACCTTCTTCAGTGAAATTGAGCTAAGTAGTTAGCAGTATAGGGGAATTACTGAGAATTAAACAGGAGGCTAGACCAACAGATGAAACAGATCAAACAGAACACACCCAGACATATACTTACATATACTTCAATGACAGACAACAATGTTTCCCCTATTTTAAAAAGCACCAGCCATCAAACCAACGCAAATATAGAGCTTTAGCTCTTAAATAACAGGCCAATAACAATGGAATATCTGAATATCATTTATAGGAAATCAACTCCAAAGAACTGACTCTCAATTTCCAATTCCTGGAATCGGAAAATCAACACTTTTGTTCAAAATCATTATACTGTTATACATATATCGTATACTGCAAATTTCATGGAAAGCGATTAACACAAATGGCAAATTTTTTTTAGGAGTTGTGTCAATCTTTCATGCCTAGTTCATGTCCTTCACCTGTGTCTGTGCAGTCCACTGGTGGTTTCATGGGTGGAGGTTTTAATGGAACAACACAGCATGTAGATGTTTCCGAGTTACTCTTTTAGTGAAGCCAGTGACAATGGAGAAGTCCACTAACTCTTCAGCATATGAATTGACATATGAATATTATTATGATTACATCGATCCTGTAGCTGTGGATGCGAGTAAACTCAACTACAACAGATGTGAGTTTGTCTTGTGTATGAAATGGATGCACATGAGCACTGCTTTTGATCATAAAATTTTTCACAATATGCAACATAGAAGCCTGTTCTCTGATTTATTTTAGATTGTATTGTTATAATATTCTGGATTGCTATGGCTGCATTTATTGGACTATTGTTCTTGATTCTGTCAAGTATCTCAGGAACCAAGCATCTCCCAAGGTAAGGGTTAACCAATACTTACACTATTTCAGATTGCTATGAATTGTGTAAGAAAATAGTGTAAAATATTAACCAGTACATTAAACATGTTAAATGCATGATTGTTAGATTAAATATTAACTAAAATATTAACTAAGGTATTAGCTGATCTCATTGACGTCAAGGCACTTGGACTGAAGGCATTTCTCATATTAAGGCTTACAGTTTTCGAGTCCAGTTACTGAGACAAATTAAACTAGCGTTAAAATACCATTTTGTTCAATAATAGTCAAAGTGATTATTTCAAGCCTATCTACAGTTACAAAATTAATCTATTTATAAGTTTGATCCATAAAAAATTGTACATTATATCTCACTTGATTTTCTAGAGATAAATTGATAAGAACCGATTTCTTATGTTGCACAGGCATCAGAGTAGCAAGAGAAAGCCAAGAAGAGAAAGACGTTCTTCATCTAAACCTGTGGTGTGATGATTTTTCATACAAATGAACATCACCATGCAGATTGAGTACAGAATGTCACTGTGGATATTTTTTTATCTCTCAATTTTTTGAATTCTCTGCAACCCTACACTCTAAATATCTATCTAAATAAATTGTTCTATTTTATGCTGCTATCATTTTATCTTCAGAAATACACCTTCCTCTGTGTCTGTGTATGTGTTTGCACATGTGTATACAGTATGTGTGGGCATTTAGGATGTATGTGAAGGTTTGCATTAATTTTCCTAAGTATGCCTTGTATGTATAAACTGCTGACTTGTTCATGTTAAATAAAGCTGTAAAATATTCCATTTACATTTCTGGTTGAATAAAGGGAATTCATTAAAAATAAATAAATAAACAAACAAACAAATAAATAAATAAATAAAAAAGAATGAGTATGTATTAGTTGTATTAGAAGGCAGCAGTTATCACAAAGTTCAAGATAAAGTAATAAGTTGATTATATTTGAAATGCAAAGGTAAATCAGTATGTTTATATGTAAATAATCCCAATATTATAGCTTTCATTTGGATAGTAACACATGTATACAAATAGCATACTTTTAATTTTCTTAGTGTTTTAACAATTAATATCTAATATATTGTTGCATGTCTAAATCTTGTCCTAGAAAAACATAGTACATTGTTGACTGATTAAATGTTCTTAGTGGATTCATTTTTCTGCACACTGTGGCACAACCTTTATATTTAATTTCTTATTTAAAGTATACTGAATTATGTATGGTCAAAGCGCAGAATTAAACCACATGTAACAAATAATGTTTTATGTACCAGCACAAGCCCTTTCTTTCTTAACACTAACAAACTACTAAAGCTGTGTAGCTGAATGATTAATGTCACTATACATTAGAAATTTTACTGTTACTACACATTTGGAGCTACAGCCTATAAATGAAATTGGCTTAATATCCTTTACAATGTTACATTTTAATATCATGCTATAATTCTTTAATGTAGACACTCATGTGAAAGCATAACTAAAGAAGTGGTGTACATATTAATTGTGTGCCTTCGTCACTGCGTTTCACTCAACACTGGCTTAATGTTGTGATGAGAGAGAGACTCAAGGCTAGAGGTGCTGCCCTTGTGCTGTGAAGATAAGCATTACTAATTACATTATTTGTCTTGTTGAACACTGATGGTGTTTTGCTTGATTGACATGATTTATTTGTTCAAGAGTCCATCACAAGGCTGGATCCAGAGATAAATGATCCACCATTACCTTCAAATGAAAGCTACATAGAGGAAAGACATAGTGATCCACATATAGATTTATCAGTAGAGGACTGTTTATAACAGAACATGAGTTTAGGAACAATTCACATATACTTATCAAACATATACATTTTTTGTTTGTTTGTTTTTTGGAAAGATCAGAGAAGAAATGTACTACCTGGTAAAACTTTTTAATAAGGATTTGAATCATTCTAGACCGCCAGTATGGTTTCCTTGTAGTATTCCCACTTCCTTTCTTAGTGCCTAGTCACCTTGACATCATTTGGGTAGCTTAAAAAAGTTCCCTCACTTTTTATGTCACTTTTTCATTCCTTCTTTCTTCTCCCTTTTATACCTTTTCCCTCTCACATTGACTCTCGTTCTCTCTTTATTTTTCCAGAGATTCTTTCTTTTTCTCCCACTATTTTCTTTCTTCCTTTCTGCTGTTCTCTTCTTCCCTTCATTACTTACTTTCTTTCATCCCTCCTTCACTTGCAGCTACAGTGTAAACACTATTTCCTATAGACATTATCTGGACTACCTTGTGACCTGGATTATGAAAAGAATGCAGAACACAGACAATGAAAAAAAAAGTTTATTGGGAGAAAAAATAATTAACATAAATTCATCTGCTTATGTTTGGTATGTAATTAAAAATGTAAAGAAAGCAAGAAAAATCCAAACATAGAGTTTTAATTAAACTGAAAATAGGCGGTCAATGTGATGAGTGAACGGACTTTGCAATGCAAATATAATTAACAGGTAATTTACACAATGTTCACTAAACAAATTAATATAACATAGTACTGTCTGACTAAGAATGAATACAGGAATCGCTTGAAGGCCACCTGTAATGAAATCAAGCAATACATCTTCTTTTAAGTTAACTGATGCCTCAACTATGTACAGATTTCTCTATGTACATATTTATCTATGCTACAATTTATCTATTAGTTAAACTAGTTACAAATACCTTGTTCTTCTAAATTGTGACTGAATGAGGTTATATATGTATGTTTTCATCATGCTGAATCTCCCACAACAACCTATTTTGTGGTTTATATGAATTGTATAATGAAGTTCTTCTTGTGAGGAAATGGCACCCTTCAAGAGCCAATAGGAACAAACACTTTCCTATGAAAATAGCAGCATATTACATGGAAGAATAAAAAAAACACAAACACTTTAAATGACAACACCAATAATTGTACTGTCTTACAGCACACACAATATAACATAATAAAGAATTATAATAATGTAATTTAACAAAGTTTAATATATAATATTAATATTTAGTGCCAGTCCCCACAGATTTAGGGTTTTGATATTATTTGGTATTCCCTGATAAGCTTTTTGTTAAATGTCATATTCTGCTTTCAGGGGGATTTTTTTTTTTAATGTTATAAATGTCAAATCTGCATTTTTTTGATGAATAAATCATTTGGTAGTTGGTATTTTATATGTCAAAAGTAAACACATCCTTACTGCCATAGTGAGAATCAGAGAAAATTATATTCTGGAAAATTATGTTGTTTTGAGCTTGCTCCATGGGTCGCACTGTATTAGATGCAATATATTTTTAATATGTGATTGGTAGAACAGATGGGCTTTTTAAAGCTTAGATTATCAGTGCCCTATTATTATACCTTTATTGTGTTGTGAAAGCGTATAACGTGAACAGTAGGCAGCAAGGTAGGCACTAACAGTTTAAAGAGACACCTTCTTAAAACATATTAGGACCAAACCGAAACTCAGATTTTAACACTGGGATAAAATTGTGCATGGAAGGGCCGTTGTGAAACTAATGCCAGTACTTTGCATAAAATATGAACATTTACACTGTATTTATATTATTGGTACTATCAAAATATTTTTTAAAAAGTTTCTTTTAAAGATAGGAAATGTTTGACCAAATGAGGCATTTTTATATAGGTCTAACTGACTGTACCAGTGTGGTTAAAATATTTTATTGCCTTTTTTAAAAAACCTTCCCTGAGTACTAGTTATTTCCACTGTGAACTATGAGTAGATGGTGATGACCTCTCTTCCTCCACCTCGTACAAGCAGAACCCGCTCCAAACCTTCCATTAACACCTCCAAAAATTCCATGTCTGGGACATTCCTGTCAAGGAGTAAATGCTCATAACAGCCACAGAGCATCAGTTACAATACAAGCAATTATTTACTGCACATTAATAACAATTTAACATTTTTCATTAACCCATTAAACCAACTGAATGTGTATTTTGAGTAACTACTATAAATAATTTAGTAATTACAGTGAAACAAAGAGGAAATGTACGTAGCTACAAGAGTAAGGAATGTCATTTTTGGAGCCATTGACAGGGTTCCATAAGTTTAAGTGTTTAATAATCGTAAATGAAGACATGTTCATTCTACCCATAAAAAAAGTAATGTTTTGAGTCAACAAGCTCATTTATCAAGGAATTTAAAAATTGACATAAAAGCTTCTCAGACAGTTATATAAGGTGGAGTTTGCCAAAAATAGAGGTGTGTCTCTTTTACATGTGATTCTGACAAGATTGAATAAAATGTTATTGAATTAATGTATTAAATTTAGGGCAATATTAAAAACATAAACATTTTAATGTGTTGATCGCATCATATCCAAAACAAATGACGGCATGGCATATCTTTACAGGAGAGCAAATCAATTTAAACAAAACATTGGTTGAGTGTGGATGCCATATTGTTAAATAAAGAATACAACCAGGACTATCCATGTATTGGCAATATACTAGTCCTATTAGAAGTTAATTTGAACTATCTATCTTATCATTTATATATTAACATATTAGTCTTTTTTTTTATTTGTTTATTTTTAAATTGTCTCATTTTTACATTGTATTGTATTGCAGCTGACAGCAAATAAAAAAGTGATTTGCTTCAATTAATTTTCTATACCATTTTTTAAAAACTTGTGTTTAAAAGGTAGCGGACTAGATGCTATAGGAAAAAAAACATATTGGACATTTCTATGACAGAAAAATCTGGCAACCTCACAGTCGTGAACATATAGGTCATTTTTTAAATTTGTTCAGACCTTACAGAAAATCAGTTTAAGCAGTGAATATAAGTAAATACTGACAAAACCTTTGAAATAAAGTCACTCTGAATTCAGCTCACAAAACTGAAACTGTTAGAATCCGCTAAACATTTTTATACTATAAAGTAATCAGTACTAAACTTGATTAAAAAGCAACTGAATTGAAGAAGGATACAGTTCTCATCACCACCCTTGTTTTTAGGTGGTCCAGGCATATTCAGTAAGACAAGGTGGGCATTCTGGGATTTGTTGACCACAGCTTCATTCAATTTGACTGCAGTGTGCATTCTTCTGACATTGGACTGGTTTCTATAACAACACACACACACACACACACACACACACACACACACACACACACACCCCAAAGATTTTATACTTAAACTTTGTTCCCTTTTACATCATACCTACTGAACACTCACAACTGCTGAGCATACAATATCAGCATGCACCCATATGCTGGTTCTGTTTCCAGAACTGCTCAGTGTTTTCTTTAAGAGATAAGAACCCTTCTAACCCTTTTCTCCACTGAGCTCACACCAGCCAGGTTTATGTTGTCCATTCTATCACTACTTTTTGGAAATGAATTTGTTGCTTTTGCCAAGCCTTCTAGCAAAAACTGTAATGAGTACACAATCATGAGGAATACAAACAGAACATGAAGTTTAAGTATTTCCAAACAAAGATTTGCTTAAACAAAATTAAATAATACTTACAGGTTCTCCCACTCTCTGGAAAGGAAATGTGAAAAAAATGTGGTTTTAGATATTTTTATGATAAAAAGCAGTATGTTCTTTTATATGTTGCATTTATTGATGTTTACTTAAAATACTAAAGATAGCTAAAGAAATGTCTCCTGTTGTATTCTCATGTCAGTCTGTGTACTACTTACGGTTTCATGTTGAAGATGTCCCGTACGCATGCTCCAGCCTCACGGTGACGGTGCCTCTCAGCAGCAAATTTCTCTTTGGTCCAGGTCATGTGGATTTGATGAGAGTCAGGGCTGTTCCTTTCTTCGTGGCCACCATGGCACTTAGAATTCCTTTCATGAAACATGTGAGCCTGTAGGATTAACAACTGAAATATTTATCAGGGACAGACACAAGCCTTACTATAACATGATACAGACAGATGTGAATGAAAAGGTTTTCTGTGTACTGCGGTAGTGCTTCTACTTTTACAATGAGCTTAATTATGGCTTCGGTGAGCAGCCATAATAAACACAGTGCGTAACAGTTACAGTACAGGTTTAGAAATAGCCATGTTTCTTCTAACTTATAAAATGCATATAAAATGCTGAAAACTACATGTTCTACAGCAATGTTCTACAGCAATGTTGTAAGAACATTTATAAATATTAGGCAACAACATTCTCAGATCACCAAAAAAAAAAAAAAGATACAATTTAATACAACATAATTTTGCTACCCTTAAATTGTCAGCTATGATATGTAGCACAAATTCTTCATTTACAGTGGAATGGGTAAGTGAAAGAAAACTGAGAATACCTCATGTTCCAGGTCATCCATGCGTGGCACTTGTAAAGTGTTGGGAGACAGGCCCTTTGTGTTGTTCTTTCTTTTAATGGAGCTCCTGGATCCATCTGCAATGCTTTGAATCTGGCAACAACCACAGAACATATATAAGCAAAAGGGCATCAGAGACATGTTTTGTTACCTCTACCAAAAAATTTATCATCAACTATTCTTACTATTGTTACTAACAGGAAAATGTCCACCTGTTTATATCTAAACTTAATATATTCCTTATTTAAAAATGCATAAGAGAAGATAAGATAAGGTTAGTGTTTTACAGATAGGTTTTCATTTTTCAATATGATTACTGAACCATGTCTCAAGATATACATATATTTCTTTGGATGGAATTAATCATGGATGTTTGATGTATGCACTTATATAAGAACAGTTTCATCTACATTTAATAGTGTACATTCAGTCAAAACCCTCTGAAAGAATGCTGACCAACTGTCAGCGTTAGAAACTGCATAATCAAGCTGTTATTACCTCTCTTTCCCTCTCGGTTTTAGACAGCTGCATCTGTTTTAGCATTTGAGAACGCTGCTCCATAACTAAGGTCCTTTCGTAGGTAAAGGCTGAGATATCACTCTCATGCTAAATATCAAAGACAGTGCAAAGTATAAGGGGGCAGTCACACCCAGCATCTCACAAATCATAATGAAACAGCATAGGCCAGCATATTTCCTTCAAGCCACAACTTATTAACAACACAGTGTGTTTTTCATTCATTGTATATATTAAGAATAATGCTTTAAACATAAATCACAAAACTTGTTTTTTGTCCTGCTCGTGACTAGTCATCTTTGAATTAATTAAATATGTTAATAACCTCCTTTTTGAAAGTCCTAGCAGCTTACTTGAAGTAAATAACATGACGATGTGAAAAGGCTCTGGTAGATAAACTTCAACAACAATGAGGTAGAGATACTGTTATACAAAATAGCCTAAACAAAAAGTATCATTTACAGTTTACAAAAGAAAGTGAAGTTGTGGAGTGTGGTTAAGCAGCCATTTGTTTTTACGTGCCAAATATCAGGAACATTTATCAGATGCTCCATCGATCATAAGTTAAAAAACAAAACAAGTAAAAACATTTTTTTCTTCTCAGTAAATAGCTTTTATTATTTGCATATTTTTAGTACATTTTGTTTCTTTTGGCTTTTATTTCACACAGCACTTTGAGCTGAATTTTATTTGTATATGAGGTGATATGTATGAAAGGTGCTATGTAAATAAAAATTATTATCATTGTTGGTGTTGTTGTAATGAAATAATAATAATAATAATAATAATAATAATAATAACAACAACAACAACATCAACTGTGGCAGAGAAGAAAATTGTTTTATCTTTATTACTGGGGTTGCTACATAAACATGGTTAGGAGGGGGCCTAAATGTATGCAGATTCATTAATTTCACTTTCAGTAACCACTTTATCCTGGTCAGGGTTACATTGAATCCAAAAAAATTATAAAACAATTTCTGTGTGTTGAAATTTGAACATGCACAAATTAAGGACAAAATTGTTCACATGCATAACTGATGAAGGTCCCCTTTTCTTTTTCTTTTCTTTTTCATGGTAAACAGTTGTGGTTTGCTTTAAGCTTCCTAAGAATTTCTAACGGGTAGTAGCAATGTAAATACATACATGTATAGTTGTGATTTTCTCCAAGTAGAAACTTTTCTAAGGAAAAAAAAATCACTAATGTCTTACCATCTCCACCACCTCCACTTCAGCATTAAGGCGGAGCTGATACATGAAACTCTGCAGATCCTTCTTCATCTGAATGCTGTTATCATCCAGCTGTGCCACAGTAAAGACCCGCATCTTACACTTTTTCCACACCTAAAGAAAGCAACAGTGTGAGTCTGAAAACCAGTCATCAATGAAAACGGCCATAGACATTTCTCAATCTTGTACCTTGTGCTGGCGGAGCAGGAATGGAAGCAGCATGAGCAGGCCTCCATCATGGACAATCCACCACACGTCAATGGTGCCCTCAGCCAGACGATCTGTGTTGCTTGGAAAAACATCAACGTTCTTTGCCACAAGCAAGGCCTGGTGTGCAGCAGTCGTCTCTCTCACTGTCTCTGTGGCAGGAAAGAGTTACGATCGATTTATGAATTTCAAATTTGAATATGATTTATGAGAATGATCATAAACAGAGTCAGAAGATAAGTCAATTTAACATGCTTTAAAGCAGGCATACTGGAGAGAAATGGAAAAAACAGCCAGAAGTTCCCAGACATACTTATTTATCAGTGAATCAGCAAAGCGCAAATATCAAAAACTAATCCCTACCGATAAAGTTTTTCCAGGAGGTTGCATCCTCAGCCTGTCTCCAGTTGCAGGGCCATGCCATCAAGACCGCATTGTGCTTCATGCCTCCCAGACCAGCTGACTGGATCAAGTTGGAGAAACCATCTCTCAAGTTAGAGCACACCACAACATGACAGAAGCCCTTTGTTTTCTCTGCAGACATGGACCCCTTGACATTCTGTAAAGAAAGACGAACTGGTATTCAAGATCTATTCATTTAACAATGGTGGAAGATGAACAAGCCATCATCCTTAACAATTATATCATTTATAACAGCTATTTATGTTCGCAAAGCTACTATTATGCCAGCATTTCCAACACTGTAATACACTTAGCAGCTTAAGAGCTTGAAGTGTTCTTTTCTTCTACTTACTGTTTCTGCACGTTTGGCCTCAGCACTTCGGGTCATATAG
Source organism: Ictalurus furcatus (assembly GCF_023375685.1). Lineage (NCBI taxonomy): Eukaryota > Metazoa > Chordata > Actinopteri > Siluriformes > Ictaluridae > Ictalurus > Ictalurus furcatus. The sequence goes on along the minus strand of NC_071271.1, from coordinate 14,523,497 downwards.
GTTCCCTGTAGCACTGAAGACGCAATGGTCAGGCCTTTCCCAGCCTTCAACTGAGACGTAAAAGTGAGTAGTCGCGGATGCTTCACCGCCAAATCAGAGTCAAGATTCAGCAACACCAATAGCTGGGGCCTAAAATATACCATGTTTAAGAGCACAAAAATTGCCTTTAAATAACTCAGTGTTACTTTGCATAGCATTGTGTCCGTGACAAGGTCAAGCCTTTTTTATCTGCTTGTCTTGATTAATGTTTTCCCCATTGCCTACTTCGCATTTCCTGGTTTCTTAGTTTGCCGGTTTACCGATCCCCTCACGTTTTTTTTTCTGAGTATAGCCATTCTGGTTGCTACTTTGGTTTTAATAAAACCAGTAAACTTGCACTTGCATCTGTCTGTCCGCTTTATGACAGACTTTTACTTCTGTGTTTACCTCCAGTTCTTGGTATGGGGCGGTGCTTCTTCTAATTTGATAAGTGCATATCGTGCAGCATTTAAGGACAGCCCTCTGATTCCATCGCCCCACTCCTTCTCTGCCCTGTGATTTTAGTAACATAATTAACATGAAGGAAATAACTGCCTCATGTACAATCATTATTAAGATCACCACTATGCATGTAGTATATTATTGAAGGGAAAGTGACTCACCCTCTGTATTCAATGTATTTATATATGCATCCTGCAATCAGTATGGTCACCAGGGCATAATACCAAGATGAAACAAACATAAGAGAGAGACAAAGAGTCATGCCCAGGACCGAAAGACTCCTATGGGATTAGATGCAGATTATTTTACATTATTTCATGTAACAGCAAAACAACTAAAATCCTAAAATGCTGCTGGATTACAGGAAATTAACATTTAATAATTAAAACTATACCATCAATGTATGTGTGCTGTGTCCTGAGTATTCTGATTCCACTCATGAAACCATTTCTACCATAACTACCATTGTATCATTACAACAGTAAATGTGAGGATACAGAGTTATATATGTAGTATAAATATGATGAGTATAAACTGAAACAAAATGTGGCATAATCAAATCAAAATAATTTTATTAAAAGTTATGATGTTTTGACTGGTTTCAACATAACTGCATAACTGGCAAAATGAGTAAGATCCTGATTACTTCATTTACTTATATTTTCTATGATTGCACAATTTCCTCTTGAGTAACATACCAGTGATAGAATTTAAACCTTGGTCTCCAGTTCGGGGTGCACAGGAGTGTTTGGATAGCACAGGCCAAGTTTACAAAGAGGTAGCACATTAAGAAAAACCTACAGCAGAAAAAGCATGCATGGTAACTTCACAACAGAATCCATTAGACAAAAGCTGAATGAATGTTTTCATGCTAGTGAATACTCTTTCTGCACATCATGTATATCATTTCTACATCAAAGTTCAGTGGGAGCATTTAGGGCTTATATTTTAAACCTGCACTTAGCAAATCTCACTGGATTCACAATTTATGGGTGCAGTATATGGTTAAGTATTACAAAATCCCTTAATAACCTCTGAAAGAGATATATTTACCTGAGGCTAAATTCCTGATAGTTTAGCAGTGAGTTTTAGCTCCACTTTACACAAGCTTTTCAAATGTATCTATCTTTTTTAATTTCTTAAAAACAGCTTGATGCTAATTAAGCATTTAATAATTCCATATAGTATTAAGCAACGTAAACGGCTTAAAATTTATATAGAACTGTTATTTCTAAGTAAGAGGTACCCACACCAAGCCCATGTTTAATTATTTTATTATACAACCTTTTGTCATTAAAGTCAGATCAACCGCCCCAAACTGAATATTCATTATGGAAAACATGCAAAAGCAAATGTGCTATTTTGTTCTTTTGAAAGACACAAGCCCCATTAGGCTGGATACTATTAGATCTTTTTGGTGGGTGTTAGCAAGTTTGCATGTTTATTTTTTTATTTTTTATTTTTTTTAAACAAAATCAGTAAATCAGGCCCTCAGTTGTTTGATGGAGGCCAGGGGAGAGAGACGTGAGGAAGTGACTGCTGAGGTGCATACTCACATTGAAAGTATAGGAGCAACTGCATCCACAGAACCGATAAGAATCCCAATTTCACAGATTCCTACAGTTAGCAGCAATGCCCAGGTTGGCTCACCATTGGATTTACTGTGACCAAATACCTATAAGACAGTGAGGAACACACCCATTTTTAATCATGATTTATTATGACTCCATCACTGTATGTGAATAATGTGAATACTTTGAAAAATAAATATTACACAGCGTTATCAGCTAACTAGGGTTGCCAATTCAGTGTGACCAATTTCTTACAATCTGTTTTTAATTTCTAGACTAGATCTAGGGTTTGGGCATTTTACATGAACTATACCTATAAATTAAATTAATGAAAATGTATTCCTATTATAATGCAAACCAAGTTAAAGCCAAATCCTATAGCAATCATACAATACATAATATTATTAGGACTTGGTGAAAGGACTATTTACAGAAACCATGTTTTTAAAAAAAGTTTTTTTTAACTGGAAAAAAAGAATAATATTCCAGTTGATGTTGGATTTTAATGTAGTGCATGGGAAGGGCGATCTTTAGAGATGTTTTGGTTTTGGTAACTGCATGCTGAATGAATACTAAACCCATCAGGCTGTTATTTCTTGTCCATTTAACCCTAAAATCCTATTTAACGCTGCTGTATTATCTTGTTTACAGTCTACATATTTCACTTTAAAATGAGAAGTTATAATGATACATTTTCAATACAAATAGTGAATGTGAGTGAGGGGGTAATTAATTATTTTTGGAAGTTATATCTTTCATAAATAAATCCACATGTTCAAACATCTCTCGATTTATTTATAGGCTAATCTGGAAGGGTTGGCAAACCTACATATTCATCTAAAAAAATAAAGGTAACCTGTAGGAAGGGAATGATTCCATCATGTGCAATGGCATGCAGAAGCCTGGGGGCACCAGTCAGGCTCTGTAGTCCTACACCACAGCAAGAAAAGAAAGAGCCAATCACAATCACCCAAGGCGAAGGCCAAGCCAGAATGCCTATCACCGGGCTTCCTTTCGCAGAGAGCCCAAACCTGTTTATACATGACAGAATTGCTTTCAGTAATTTGAGCAGAGGCCAGCAAGGAGCTTCACAGTTTTTCAAGTTTTTAAAACAATACTTTTATCAACTAGTAGAATGTTGCAAGCTTGCAGATTGATGTTGTACAGTTTTAACAATTTCCAATCAAAATAATACTTACTTATCTCTCAATAACACTCCCTCTATGCAGGCCCCAAACAACACCACGCAAGAAATATCTAAATGCTGCAATTAAGGTTTTGCTAAACCTCACACAAAGGCATTTGAAGAGCTTTTTTTCTACACTCATTTATATATAAAGCCCCTTAACCCTAAATCATGGAGTCTGGATTGATAGGTGATCTGGCCCTACAGAAGGATACAGATGATGGAAGTGGTAATAATGGCCATAATGGTGCCAATAGGAATAGACCTCTGAGCATCCTTCAGATCTCCAGATCGGTTTGATCCTGCCATGATCCCTACAAAAACACAACAAACATGGTGTTCACTGCTTAAAGACATGATCATGAAATTTCAGTACAGTTCATTACCCACCTGTAGTCATAATCTCTACAGGATCCTAAAAAGCATGACTGTAAAGTTTACCATGATACACACCTAAAGTGCATTACATCTAAACTCTAGGAAATGGTCTTCATTTTTAATCTTTAGGTCACTTTTATGACAAACATTTAGGCAACACTCAAAAATTCCTTATATGTATTATGAATAACTATGAGAAACATTCTGAGAACAGCTGTGCCCGAATGTCAGAACCATTAAAACCAATAAAAATTTCCTTAAATACCTTCCATGTTATTGTATTAAGCAATCATTTATAAATGCAGTTTAATTAATAATCATAATAATCAATTAAAAGTGATACATTTGTCCTGTATTGGTAGAATACGTTTAGGAGTATAATATTAATAAAGACAGCACTAAGCAGATGAATATGGTTTCAACGTTTCAGCAATGTTTTGCTTCCTTTTAATTTTCATGTCACATTCCAGAGCAATATTAATATAACAGTTGAATTTCATTACGTACCCTTCTATGCAAGTTTTACACTAAAATCATAAAGCTATTATGATATATGGGCCTCTGCTGTCTCACCTGTGACCGAGGGGAAGTAGATGCCCACCATCATTGTGAAGAAAGTGGTGATATCATTGTAGACATATGGCAACTTGTCTCCGATATTACCCGGTATTCTTTGATAGTCTCTGATATTCTCTGCTGGAGATGACACCTGGTTCTTCTTTTCTACCAGCATCCCACTAGAGCCATAATTTCCCCATAGGTTATCTGGAACGCAAAAATAATTTGAATGCCATAAAATATCATAATTTGAAAGCTTTAAAACTTTGCATATGTTTATGTAAAATTCTAGCAAACATACTGAAGTATGTAATATTATATGAAGTGTCACCTGTGATAATTCCACTTTGCAGGCCTGGAATACCGTTGATCTCTGTTAAATTGTTCTGGTCAAAGTATTCATCACATGTTGCATTGAGGAAAGGCGAACTACAGAACAGCTTCCACAGGTCTGTTGTATGGGTTACATTGTTGATCACTTCTGTCTTCATGCATTTGTCAAAGTCGATATTTTTGAGTGTACGGTTACCCAGTACACAGATTCTAATGATAATAATAGCAACAGTCCATTAAAATTTTAAGCGTGTAATTGGACAAAAACAAACAAATACAGACAACACAAAATGTATGTAATGTAATATGAAATGTGATGTCAGAAACATCTATATATGTAAATCAATATGTACATTTTCTTTACATTTATAATAAATGGCAGCTTAGATGTTGGTAGTTGTTACAAGGATATTTGGTTGAAAACCAAAAGTGTCTTATATAGTTTTGCATTTCGTAAGCTTTTACATCAGCATGCATACATTAATATTTTCAAATGTGGAATCAAAAATTGATCAAATATTCACTCAGCATAATTAATTAATTATGTCATGTGGTTTATTTTAAAAAGTCCATGAGATTAAGTAAATTTGAGTGTATGGTGTACTCACTGGAAATCTGGAGGGCTGATGACAGTCCTGATGACTCCAGCGTAGATGGCCATAATGGACAGAATCACACAGGAAAGAAAGACCAGTGCCAGTTTATTCACATACCTGACCCCAACAAACACCACCAGAGCCATGATGGCCAAGCAGCATGTTCCATACACCCGCATGTCATTCAGGTCCTCAAACAATGCTGCACTTGGCACTATGTACATCTATACATGAGACAGAACAGATGAGAAGATAACAGGTGTACACTGTAGTGTCTGAAGATATATGATACACCCACTCTCATCATTAATTTCATTATGAAAGACGCTTGATCTAATACACTGTTTTCTAAACAAAGAAAAATGTAAAACGTTATTCAACATTTATGGAAGGAACCTTCAGCAAGGGAGGGAACAACTGTTTTTAGCTGCTGTAATGTAAAAGGAACAATAATTAATATAATAATTAGTAATAATTATTGCTGTAATAAAAGGAACTAACCTGTTTCACAGACATTCCGCATCATTTAATGTAACTATAATTGGATTAAAAAAATACAGCCTGCTGTTCTTTAATAAATGAAATGATTACATCTCTGGCAAATTGCTATGGTATAAAAATAATGAAGCATTGTGGGACATGAGGTTATAGAAAAATAATCACAGAACTCCATTGATGTTTATTCTCCTATAGCAGCTAGCTTGTCATGTTTTACTCCTTACATAAACTTTTTCTACCGAATAAGCTTGAACGGATAGGAAGATAAAAATTTTACATTTAGCCATTCAATGTAGATCGACTGCTACCAGAGCAAACAGGAGCTCCCACGAATCAGCTATAAATACAAAGTTAGTTATAACCACTTTATTTATACTAGAACACTATTGAATTCTCAGTTCTGACTGGACAGTGGGTCTTGATGAGTTTTCTATAACAGCGGCTCTGAAAGTAGTGCCAGCTGCAGGGCAAATCGGAGGTTAAAATTCATGCACTGTTCCTAAAACAATATATTTTCAGTAGTAACTATTTCACATGGACCTGTATGGTAAGCACTCATGTAATTTAAGCCTGTTTTTGAGTATTGTTATTTTAAAGAACATATAATGAAGACTTCTTTAAAGAGACATTTTTGTAACATTTATGGAAAGATACTTGTTTCTGCTCTTTGTAACAGTCAGAGGAAAAGCTGTTTCCTTAGGTTTTACACCATGGGAAATTCTTGAGGGCAGAGGAATTTGCACTTTACAGTTTCTCAGTTTCATGACAAACTTTTTTGTCTTATTAACTCCAAGAGAAAGAAAAACATACAAAGGCCGATGAGAGAACAACTGTTTATATCTGTTATAAAGTAAGTGGTAACAGGAATAAACATCTAAAGAAGTACCCACCAAAAGGATCTCTATGGTGCCCAGTATATACATGGATCCAGCAAAGGTTGTACCAAGGTAGAAGCATAACCCAACAGCACCTCCAAACTCTGGACCCAGTGCCCTAGAGATCATGTAATATGAGCCACCAGCTGAAAATGAAATGGGACACCTAAGAAATTTATCATATCTTTTCATGAACACTAAATTCAAATTTAAATAAAGTCAGGAAAATTTCTGTTGCCTGTCATACCTGGCACCATTCCATTAGTTGCAATGGCACTCATGGATATTGCTGTCAGTAATGTCTGTGGGGCAAAGCATAGACTTGTAAATTGTTCAAATAAATGATACAAGATTTACTAACAATGTATCTAGATGGAAATTTGTCAGAGTAGCTTGTTGTTTAAATTAGGTTTATACGGAGATAAAGGTGTACTATATAGATGTATTTTTAGTTTTAGTACTCACACAGGCACAGCACATGAAGATGATAGCAAAGGAGCCTAAAATTCCAGCTGTGCCTACGATCCAGGTGAGGCGCAGAAACAAAACAACACCCAAGATGTTTTGCACACAGGGCAGGAACACTCCAAAAAATGTGCCCATTGGAGGACCCTGACAATACAAAGATACAGGAAATCAGACTACAAATTCTCAACTGATAAAGAGCTATTTTGGTTATTTGGGTTAAGTAATAGAAACACCATGCTTTTGTCAAATATTCTTCAGTGTATCACAATAGTGTGACAACTAAGAAAGAATCAAATTTTATTTAGTTAACAAGTGCATTTGGCAACATTCTTCAGCATTGAATCAATTTTAAAAGCATAACAAAAAGTATTTTTTGTGACTTAAGCTTAAAGAACATTAAAATAAAACTACTGTAAATCTTCTGTTTATTGGTGGTTATTAGAAGTACATCAACATGCCATAACTCCGGTGGTATGAGACTGACCTTGACGGTGACCCTCTTAACCCCATCCTCACTCTCAGCTTTCTCATGATCTACAACCCCCTGTGTCAGGTTTGTATAATTGGCCAGCTTGTTGAGGAGGGACGCCACCATTGGAGTACTGTCCATTTCTTCCTGTGTGTAACAAAAGTAGTTGTCAAAACAAAAATAAAAATGCTGAAACAAGCAATTCAGGTTTTTGTAATTTATACTCGATATGCTATGCAAAAATGCTAGCAAAGGCTGTTTGTGCAAAAATTAAAACAGAAACAAGATTTGTGGGAATATACATCTGGGAATTAGTTTGTAAGCACTTTGTATGTTTCCTAAGATTTTTATGAATAATTGAACTGTACCTCGAAGAGTGCCATGTTTTTCCCATCACAGCTCCTGTCATGGTCAGAAGGGGTTTCATCACCTAGACACATCAGACACACATATTTTAACATTGACATTTTATTATTAGTTTGTGTCTGTAACAACTGCAGATACTGCTATTTTTATTGTAAAAATGGATCATGCCACAAAATAAACAGTGTAAATTTGTAATTTTGTCTTGCCTTTGGCTTTTTAGTTTGTATTCGGTTGTGTTAGTATTTATTTTCCAAAAGGCCGATATTTTAACAATCCCTAATTCTTACACTCAGCAAGATTTTCTCTTTACTCCACGTAGTACTGTAACATAGAGGTTTTACGTTCTGCTAAATTAACTACATTAATGCTCAGCAACAAATCAGCATATACTGTACTACTGTCCAAACCATAATGTAATATTAATGAAAAAATACATTAATATTGAAGTGAAAATGTACTTTGTCTGATTTACAGTAACTGTGAGATTTATTTTACAACAAGGATATAATAATGAGTATTTAGAACTCAATGCTATAAACAATAATAGAGGGATAACCACTTGGCATGTGTACTTGCTCAACTCAATGTACAGTTTAGATAAGTCCAGGAATCCAAAGCATGGGGAGTAAACTAGTCTTTTTCTGCTGATGGAAAAAGATCAGTATGGGAAAGTGTGTATGTGCTGAATATGGGAAAACATGTAGTAAATGACAAATCCCAACTGGACCTTGCCCACACCTGACAGGAAATTACACCATACTTAAAGTATGAATGTCAGTTACTTATTCAGTTTTAACAACACAAAATAATGGTCTTATCAGGTGCTTATAAAAGACATCAGGTCTAAAAATAGCATTTCTGATATTTGGGCCATCTTTCTGGCCATAATGCTCCTCAAAAAGTTAAAGGGACCACCATCCAGCCCTCACTTGCCATGTCATTTTAACAACAATATTTTAGTCTAAATAGCTGCAATATGCTAGATGAATTAATATCTCCTTAAGCATAGCCCTGCTAAGTCAATGTATCATTGTTTTTCTGTTATATTGCATCTGTATCCAAATTTTATCATAAGCTTTTTTTTTAATTAATCCACATGAAGTATTTTGTGCTGCAGTTAATGGATGAAAGGTGCTATACAAATAAAGTTAATTATTATATTATTATTACAAGGGTTATTAGTATACAGACCAGAAAAATCATGCTCTGGTAACACTAGCACAGGCTTTAGCATTATAGCGTATATGTCACTACATGACTAAGGTAGCTATTAATATCTTAATCCATCACAACACAAGTGTAAGCTGCATACTGCACCTGTGTATGACTGAAGGCAAAGGGGTTCATGTGGATACACAAGAGAAATTCTGACAATGTGGAGAGAGGGAATTTAATAAACATGTAATTATGTAAATGAACATTTATAGCGGTATAATATGTATTTATAGCTCCAGATGTGTGTGTCACATACTACAAAAAAAAATATCTTACTAGTTAAGACAATGGCAGATCTAGTCATAAAAGTAAACTTACCTAAATGTTTTGATCTTAACCCTTCACCATAATCCATATCCAGAAGTGTTTCTGGACTGTTTTAACTCCTTGAAAACCAACCAGCCACTATGCCACTCTAATTTTTACTACAATCTTCTTATAGCCAAGTTTCTCCCATTTCCCGTATCACTGCTCTGTACTCTAGTGCACTGTAGCTCAGAGCTCAACTATCGCCGAAAATCCCTCTGATCAGTCCTCTGTGCTGAGACAAGCTCAACAGTGTGAGCTCATAAGGCTGGCAGAGAACATGTGCTCTATCTAACTATGTGCTTTAGTCAGCGCTAGCCTTCATCTCATTATCTACCTTGTGCAGCCGCCTATTCTTCTTCACTCCATTTTAGTCTTTCATTTGGAGTCTTGTAATTGTCTGTTAGCCTGCTTTTAGCTGAACTTTCATGTTCTCCTCACCTCCTATAGTTTATTGGGATTCCAACAGCCTTTTCTGCCTTTATATGTTTCTGCCTATGAGAAAACTACTGTAACAAATAAGTGAATAAAAGAGAGCAGTGCATCTTTGGCTGAGTTGAAGGCAAACTCTATGCACAATTAAGCATATTAAGCACAAAATGTGGCCCTTTCCCAGGAAAAGAGGAACAGAAATATCTGTTTTGACTGATGAATGAAACATAATGGCATAATGTCATCTAGATAAGCGTCTCATGTCTCAACATGTTTTGTATAAACAATGAAGCATTACTTGTGATAAAGGACCAGATACAAATGACCAAAATATTTTCCACTGGCTCATTCCTAAAGTAATGAGACTTGAATATGTTCTCTCTGTCTCACACACACACACACACACACACACACACACACACACACATGTTCACACACACATAGATAATACTAAAGACATAGTTTAAAACTTTCCACAAGGTGCTTAAGTACACTTGTGAAATCATCATTATGAGTAAGGATGGGCGGATTAGCTCTGGAAGTCCTCTTGCACAACTGGATATGTTGCATATGTCACAGATGATGAAGCTTTCATTATAGCATTCGCATTTTGCTTGCTTTCTGTCTCTTGCTTCAGGATAAGGTTAATGAAACCTGGGAATGAAAAAATGCACCCAGGAGGGCAATTTTATTGTTTTTTTGTAGATCTTCCTCCTCAGTAATGGCCTACTGATTTAGTTTTTTATGGCCAATGTCATGGAAATCATTATTTTACATTTTCTCATTCAACACTTTTGTTCAAAGTGACTTACAACTGAGCATTTCAAGACCCAACATTGGAACTCAGAACCTTCCAATTACTAATCCAAAGCCTTAACCACCAAGCCACCACATTCTGTAGACTGTCCTTTCTGCCAACAGTGATTTAGATGAACCATCGAGGTGAGAATTGTCTCAAAAATGGTGGATCTGCATTAATGGCAAATCATTAGTGAACAATCTCTGATGTGCTTTTCAGATAATATTTACGGTGATGTTCTCCCAACTGACATTGCTGGAGTAATTCTTTAGTACATTTACAGCTCTTCGCTGATTATGAGTGAGTTTCCTGTTAAATTATTATCTTCAGTATTTTCTGTATGTTGGGCAGCAGAAAAGTTTGTTTTGGAGCATTATATATAAAGGAAGACTCGTAATATTTCCCGAAGGGTCCCTAAAAGGGTTATGTCAACAGCAAATCTGATATGAAGAGCTTCTAGAGGTCCACTGGTGAGAAATTATTGCATCAGTACTTTGATCAAATTTGTACAATTTTGTCAACTTATCCATTTCTCATTCTTTCAGTGTAGTTAATGTTTACTCATTATGCTCTGTCACATCCTGCATATTTATGGTATTGTGCTGCTTGATGTTATAGACCCACCTCTTCCATGAACACCTGACTAACCCCTAAAATGCCAACCCCACATTATCCTAAAACAAACAAAAAAAACTTACTCTGGCACTTACACCTCTACTCTGTGCACTTTGCTTTTCTAGAACTCAATAAAAAGATCTTGTATGGTAGAACTACTTGTATTGTTCGCCACTTGATTTATCGCTTTGCTTGTATTTCCTTATTTGTAAGTCGCTTTGGATAAAAGTGTCTGCTAAATGAATAAATGTAAATGTTTATAGCTGGCACATGCATCCAACTCACCCTTGTAGCTTAGTAAATGTTTCTCACGCCTGATACAATGTACAATGAAAGAATGCTTGCTGAAAGCTTCACCATTCACATATGAATGTCTGCCCAGTAAGGAGTGCTGCCTACAGCCATTGTTCTCTGTGATGTAGGTATTGTTTGTTCAAGGCCAATTGACAAACCATCACTTTTGATTGGTCATAGGGCTATGGGCAATGGTTCAAAAGACAATAAAGAAATTCAAATGCTTTGCTAGAGTAAAATGACTGCTAGATAGTTCTAATGGGTGTGCGCTGCATAGGTTTCAACTTGTAACTTCACTCTAAAGAAATGAGCAAACCTGTGTTTATACAAACTGTCTTTCATACATCTTTCAAAACATCATTAAGATCCCGTATCAATCCTTTCTAAAAAAAAAAAGAAAAAAAAAAGAGCAATCCTGTGTTTATAAAAACAGTTTTTCATACATCTTTTGATACATTTGGAGCCCTTATCAATCCATAATACAAATTTCTTTCTACTTTAATCTGAGTATGCCAGTTATGTTTTTCATTTAACTAAACTTTTTGGCACAGTTGAAAAGGTCAGACCTTCAAACTTCTTGCTTGTCTGAATTTCAAATTTTATATAAGGTTTTAATGATTGTTTAAATACTATTCCATAAACAGTGCAGAACAGACCCTGCTGTATATCCACAATGAGTCCACAAGCAAATTTCTACTATTAAACATGTTACATTGCAATAAGTCAATTCTAACAACATGCAAAAATGGTAGCACATAAACACACAAGCTTTTCAAAACATCTATTCAGATATCCACCATAAAGTTATTTTTAAACACAAATTACCTACTTCTCAAAACCGTTCACCAAAAAAGAACCCATTACATCCCAGTACCCAGTGACAACAGTACCTACTCAAGTTAGCCATAAAGACAACACTGACTACATACTGTTGAGATAAATATTGAACAATCATCCTTTTACTTATCATCAGCAATAATACTACGTACAATAATAGCACATGAACCACCATTCCATAATTTTCCAAAGCTATAATAAAATCATATAACTGCGTTTAAAACCAACAAAGTACAACTGTAATGAATGTGAACCATTCATCTGTGTTTGCAATTTCTGTAATCATAAAATCTTAATAGTTACTGTTTGCTACTTCAGCAGATTACGGGAAGTACACAAGCGGAAAAACTGGCTATATAAACAAAATAATTGTAACCCTTTAAACCCAGGATCTGCCCGCCAGTCCAACTTTTACATTACTCACTCTTGTACCCACAAACCTTTTCAATTAGTTTCACTATACAGTAATTACTGAATAATAATCTTCAACACCAACAGTGAATAATACACTACGACTTTAAGGGTTTTTGGAAATGTCCACATGTTTAAAATGATTACATTTGGTTTAATTCTTTTTTGCTGTTAAAAACATATACAACAGTACAAACACTATTTGTAATGCCATTACACATATAAAACTACATAATTACAACCAATAGAAGAGAATTACAACTTAACAGCATGTTTAAAAAAAGAAAATAAAAGAAAAAAAGAAAAAGGCTGCAAGCTATTAAAGATCTGGATCCAGTTTAAACATAACCTCCCTTTCAAAGCAAATTTAGTCTGGGATGAGGTTTATGTTTATTTTTAGATCTTGTAATTTGTAGTTATAAGTAGTTTTGAACAGCTCAGACAAAGAGCGAGAAAGGGAGAGAAAGAGTGATAAGGAAAAAACAGGAAAATTAAAAAAGGAAGTTCAGGAAACCACTGCTTGGTTATGGTGTACAAGCACACAAATGCTGCACATGTTTTGTGAGGCTTTGCCAGTCTAACATAAAGAAGTACAACTCCAATTCCAAAACAGTTGGGACACTGTAAAATGTAAATACAAACAGAATGTAATGATTTGCAAATCTCATAAACCCATCCCATCTTTACTTCTGAGAGACTCTGCCTCTCAGAACTCTACTCTCTTTTCTCTGCCTACTCTTTTTATACCCAATCATGTTATTGACCTGCTGTCAGTTAACCGAATTAGTTGCAAAATGTTCCTCCAGTTGTTTCTTTTCAGTGACACGTACTTTTCCAGCCTTTTGTTGCCCACCGTCCCAACTTTTTTTGAGACGTGTAGCGGCCATCAAATTCAAAAATGCCTTACATACAGTACATTTCTATTTTGAATAACATTTTACACAGCGTCCCAACTTTTTTGGAATTGGGGTTGTATATAAGCAGAAATCCACAGAATGTACGAGCCGGTAGAGAGTTATGACTAAGACAAAGAGAACACTTCCGTGTGCCTGGGTGAGCTATCACACTGAGCTTTCACTCACAGAGGTTGGATTTTCCAAATCATTCTTACCTGAGGAAGGTCCAAACAGAAGTTCTCGCCTCTCCTCGTCTGGGTTATTACCATCATAGTTTGAACTTGAAGCATTACAATCTTCCACTGGCACCACTGTGAAGTTAGTGGGCATTTTTCTTCACAACATGTGCTCCTTATGTCTGTGAAATCAACCTCGTCCTTGTTTCTAACTCTCTCTCTCCTGCCCTCTCTCCCATAAACACAAACTCGACCATACTACTTTCGTCACAAAAGTTACGTTCTTTCGCTCACTCCCCTACCGCTCAGGACCCACGTGATGTCTTCTACAGAAACAGAAGAACCGCCCAACTCTTCCCTCCCGCTTCCATCCATCTTGGCAACTGACTTCCAAGCAGCTCACACCAGTCAACATGATATCCCCTAGAGGTGGAACATGTGTGTGGTTGGATGGTTGAAAATAAAACAGTTTGCATGGCCAGCTATATAGAGGAGACAATTTTCAGACAAATAAAACAAAGAAGGTTGCTGGGTTTTGCTTCAAAAATAAGAAGTAATTGTACAGTCAAAGTCTCCAGAAGAACTGTGGCTGGTTCTGTAAGATGCTCAATAAAACCTACCAGCTAATTGCCTTATAAAACTGCACAAATTGTAACAGAGACTATTTTTTATCTTTTTGTCACACCAAATATTGACTTTGTTTCATTTACTACTGTTTACTTTTAATTATTTTGTTATTTTGAAGGCATCTTATATATATATATATATATATATATATATATATATATATATATATATATATATATATATATATATATATATTTACTCATAACTTTATTTAATTAATTCATTCCATTCCTTGGCCCTAGTGTTCAAATTCAACAATTCCTTCATGACTTCTAATAGGGAGTTGGGAGGCAACACTATAAACCTAGGGTTAGCAAATCAAGCGGTCTGTTATATTTTAAACCTGGCATTCCCAGCACAGTGCTGCTGGGTGGTGTTTCCTGCTTCTGATAGTTGCATTTCTAATGGCCCTGAGAGGATTTATAGTGAGGTGGTGGCTTGTGGCGTCGGGGAGGGAATGCAAGTTAAGAGGCCAGAACAAAAGCACATTCTCACAACTACCCCCACCCAAATGCTCTCTCTTGTTCTCAATCTCTCTCTCTCACTCACGCACACACACACACACACACACACACTTACTTCAGAACAACAACCAAGCATTCATTCAGTAAAATTGGAGATTGGACTGGTAAATAATTCTGCAGCCATACCGTGAGATTCTTTTCCAAAAGAAAAACTTTTAAGTTCTAAACTGTCTAAACAGACGCAAATTATTTTATAGGGAAGTTCACTTCTAGAAGTTTCTTGAATTTTCATGCAAATGCACTTTCCCTTTGCCCTGTGGCTCAAAGGGTGTTCAGTCTGATAACAGAACAGTAAAAGCAGTCATATAAAGATGGCTGATGCTGATAAAACAAAATGGAGCTATATTAGACACAACACAAACAAAACTCTTGCAAAAACAACTCAAACTTTCAAAATTTTCTAGCTGAATGCAATCGCTAGAATTTAAAAGAGGAAGTTGATAAGTGAATTGGCAGATTAAAAAGCTACATAAATCAATCATTATTTGAGCTTAAAATATAATTAATTCTTATTAATTGATTGAGTGGCTGTGGCTCAGGTGGTAGAGCGGGTTGTCCACTAATCGTAGGGTTGGCGGTTCGGTTCTCAGCCTATGTGACTCCACGTGCCGAAGTGTCCTTGGGCAAGACACTGAACCCCAAGTTGCTCCTGATGGCAAGTTAGCGCCTTGCATGGCAGCTCTGATACCATTAGTGTCTGAATGTATGGGTGAATGAGACACAGTGTAAAGCGCTTTGGATAAAAGCGCTATATAAGTGAGCCATTTATAGTTTTTTGGGGTTTTTGGTTGGTTGGTTGGTTGGGTTTTTTTACTATAATTGCTAAGAAGCATTTTCAGTTCTCTTTTTTGAAACTCTTTACACAGTTAGCATAACCCCACTATGCACATGTTGCATGCATCAATTTCAATATAAACGTTTATGTTCAAAAAACTATGCAGTTGATTAGGAAAAACATCATATACCTTGTCTTTATAAGTTTTGTGTTTAAACACAAGTCAAATTACATTTACAGATCACTCCTCTTTGTTTTATTAGCATTTTCCATACTGTTCCAACTTTTTCAGAACTGGGGTTGTATATGGAATTACCTCTATAAAGTATAAAACAGCTCCCCCTACAGTTTCACCAGTTTGTGCACTTATGATGTAGTCCCATGCACTTGCTTTTGGATAGAATTCAGGTCTAGTGAAGAAGAAGAAGAAGAAGAAGAAGAAGAAGAAGTCACTACACTATATGTACAATAACAAATGAAATACACTGGCTGACTGTTGAAAAATAAAACTGTTAAATGAGCATATGTTTCGAGACATATTTTTCATAAACAGTAGAAATATATATTACACTTAAATTTAGATTAGATTAGAAAATGAGCCAGTAGGTTAGGGTTAGTTAATTGCATATATTATAGCAAATGAGCATTTGTTAAACACATATCAAATTTTAAAAAATGTCAATGCATTATAATACTGTTTCATAGTATTATATTATGCAATATAATTTGTGTAAGTGAAAGGAATGAATGATAATTTGCTTCATAACCAGGGTTTTGACTAATATATATATATATATATATATATATATATATATATATATATATATATATATATATTAGTTTTGTTATATATATTATATATATTATTGTTTGAAGAACAAATCCATCAGGAGGGAAATAAGGGGGAAATGTGTTCATTATTGTTTTGATAAATTTTCGGTTATCCTCTTAACAAGTGCATTTCAAAGTATTGTAGCTGTATCACAAACTGTTACTGCAGTGTGCTCATTTTATGCCCTTTTTGAAATTGAGAAATTGTAAATACACTTTTATACAATTAGTTCACACACGTGATTTGTTCTCATGATTCATTTATTTTCACGTGACTTTTCAAAGTCACCTGATTCACTTTTTTGCCAAGTGAGTTATATGTGCTAAAAAAAAAATGTACCTTATATTTTCACATGTATGACGTGGATTTGTTTATCATATATTATTAACATGAAGTCACGTGTTTAAGCTTGAGTTTAATTTCAGGGCATAACATGTTAAAACGCACTTTTTTGTTATTGTTGTTTTTCACATATTACTGATATAATCACAGTGTATGGGGAATTATTCTGAAGTCACCATCTCAGGTACCATGTTACGGTTAAGTTTCCCGTTAGGTTCTGAAACTGCATGTGACAAAAAGCCTGGACATAACCCGCGGATTAATTGACCGTGAAACCGCTGCACAAATCCAGTGGGAAAGTGACGAGTGAGCGGAGTTCATTGGCGGATATTTAGTGGATTAGACGCAGTTTGGAGCTCTCCACTTTACACATTAAACAGCAACTCGCGCGTTATACTAGAGCTCACAGTTAACCTGAGTGAAGAAAAACTGATCAGACCCACTTCTCATTCTTGAAGCTGGAATAAATCCGACAACCTCAGGTCAAGGAGTTGAATTTAAGGAGCATCATGCCAGTACGGAGGGGACACGTCGCGCCTCAGAACACCTTCCTGGACACCATCATCCGAAAATTTGAGGGCCAAAGTAAGAATATGACACTGCGAAAGCTTAGTTATTTTGTTGTTGTGGTTGTGTGTGTTCAGGCTACTGTAATGTAAATAATAATAATAATAATAATAATAGTAACAATGATGATAATAATAATAATAAAAATAATAAAAATCATGTTTTTATTATTGTTGTTAGTATCATTAGCATCATTATATTCGCTTGTTGATTTCACATGGCATGGCTTTTAAACTACTAAATCCTGTCTTTTCTTAGATTAAATGTCCATAAAGCAGTTTGCTTTTGCAGCTTCTTTTAACATGCTTAATATAATCTTGATGAAGCTGTCAGTTGAGTGTCAAGAGCCCTCATCACCTAAAGTGATCATTCTGAATATACTGGGAAAATATTTATTTATTTATTTATTTATACAAAGTTCACTACCCTTAAGCTCTGAATTGTTTAAAAAAAAAAAAAAACACACACACACACATTATTTCAAAAGTGTAAATATTCATTAAGGCCAAAAGTCCATTGGTTATAAGGTAGAATGTGTTCTCACTTCATCTCACTCTTTCCAGAGATAAAAAAAAATCTGATTGAACATGTACTGTATAACTTTAATGCCTCTGCCACATCTTGACAGATCGTAAGTTCATCATAGCCAATGCACGAGTAGAGAACTGCGCCATCATCTTCTGCAATGACGGATTCTGCCACATGTGTGGCTACACACGTGCTGAGGTGATGCAGAAGTCATGTACCTGCAGCTTCCTGTATGGGCCTCACACAGGCAGGTCTGCTGTGGCCCAGATGGCTAAAGCATTGATAGG
Source organism: Ictalurus furcatus (assembly GCF_023375685.1). Classification (NCBI taxonomy): domain Eukaryota; kingdom Metazoa; phylum Chordata; class Actinopteri; order Siluriformes; family Ictaluridae; genus Ictalurus; species Ictalurus furcatus. Next base: position 14,505,256 of record NC_071271.1, on the reverse strand, counting down.
CTCAGAGGAGAGGAAGGTGGAGATCTCCCTCTATAGGAAAGATGGTAAGCACATTGGCAATTTGTGAATGGCACTGACAGACACCCAGTCCTAATGCCAATCAATATTAGCTACAACATACATCCAACATTTTTTCACTTTTGTGAAATTAATTGTCCGACACTGTCCATTGCCTTACTTGGGCTGCTGATATGTTAAGAGTGACTGCCATGGTTAGTTTACTGACTTTCTGCAGCACCTGAGAGCTAGAAAGCTAGATCCATTTTCAGACTTTGCTGAAGTTGAGCGTAGCAATTCATCTGCTAGGTCATTATCAGCCTGAATGAATCTCCCAGATCCACCTGTAGACACTGCATCCTTGCACACCCCCAATGAGGTATATGGAGGATGACTAGTCCCTGAGGTATAAGAAGGGCTCTGTTGAAGGGCCTGATCCTCTGCATTGTATGGTTATCCATTTCAACTGAGCCATGTCTGCTGTAAGGTCATCAGTTCAACTAGAAAGCAACTCAGACTGCTTTCTTTCCTTGTTATGCTTATCAGCTGTCACTGGATGTTGGTGTTTGTGACTAGCAAGCTGTTTAGGCTGTACGACTTGAGCCAGATTCAACACTGAATCAAGGTCTAAATCAGGCTGTGTCAGGATCAGTATTTTTGCACAATCAGCAATACAACAGTGTGAGACATTGTGCACACAGCTGGTGCCTGTTTTTGCCTTCCAAGGGCTTCTGACACTGGCTGCTCAATTTATGTACATTGCAGGAGGAATATTTATATTTAGATTCTAGACAATTTTGTTCTGAAAGTTTTACTATTTTCTTTACCAAGTCCTTGCACTGATTAAAAAAACCCTGTAAACTCCTGATCTTATAAGTTACATTACTAATGTGAGTTAAATTACTTCATAAAATGTTAAATCACTCAGGTGATCTTTCAGGAAGCTAATATAAAAAATATGAATATAGAACTATTCATGGTGTTAGTGAATTCATTGCATTAGTCCTCTGAAGTCACTAAGCTCATCATTGGTTATTTGAGGTTATTTTCATGGGTTTCTCCTTTCAGATAGTTGGATTTGCTACAGATTGAATATAATCCTCTTAAGTGAAATACCAATTTAGATGAGTAAACCGTTAAATATTGCATTCTCTTTGAAAACAATGATGATGACCCATAAGGATAATCTGAGTGAGTATGGCAGGAATCCAGTTTTTAAGATTAACTGGAGTTACACTATAAAGTAAGTCACACTCTTATGCTCCAAATCTAGATCAATGTCACCTGAATCATGTAAATAAATAAAAAATTATTTTCTATTTTCAACAGGAAAATTGTCCCTCTTTATGGTTATGTCCATAGTCACATGTCTTCTCATGAAACTCACCTGTAATCACATACACCCCTTGGTGCATCCCTATTCGCCCACTTACAGTGCTGTGAAAAAGGATTTCTTCTTTTGTGTATATGTCATACTAAACTGTTTCAGAAATTAAAACAAAATCTAAGATAAAACAAAGGCAGCCTGATTAAACACAGAATAGAGTTTTTAAACGATAATGTTATTTATTGAAGCAAAAAAGTTATCCAATGCCAACTGAGCCTGTGTGAAAATGTACTTGCCCCTGTAGTTACCAATTCCCCAAATCTATGAAACTGCATTCATAATGGGGTTCAGCTGGTGTGAAGAAAAAGCACATTTGAGGGTGTACATGGACATACTAACATATGTAATGGAAGACCATTGTAGAACGTTGTTGCCTAGATACGCACACTGTCACTGTAAACGAACTCCTCGTTGCACTACAACTTTTCTTCATTCATTATTCCTTATATAATTTATACTATATAATTTAATTGACCATTCCCTTGATGTATTTTTTCACATTTCTTTTATACCTCTCTAAAATGTGCTCGGTCTCTTCATGTGACCCTACAAGATAAACATGGTACTCTTTTTACACAAAATGCAACCATTAGTCTTAAGTGACTAACTTTGGTTAGTGCATAACATTTAAGTTCTTACATTTAAATAGTGATGCATCACAGACATTACACTCGTCTGCCATGTTTGCAGGTTGAATTCAGAGAAGCAAACCGTCACAAAACTCCTCCCTCGCACAAGGAGTTGTGGGCAGTATTAACAAAAAAAGTGTCAATGGATCCACATTTCAAAAATCTACCAGAAATAGTAGACCATCTTTGGGATACTCATTTAAACATACTACAATTTGGGACACACTAATTCTAATCTCTGATATTATTTAGGATGGATAGTAGGCAAATTGGGATGCAGCATTATTCATTCTTTGTAAAGTCTCACATCTGGTTTTCACTAATGACATTACTGAGCCTTTTTTTTATATATCTTGTTTTGAGCTGGTATTGACTTTATTTTTGGTTATTGATTCATTCATTACGGTTTTGCTCTACTGACTTGCTGCACTGATCTGTTCATTAAAATCCTGTGTTTGTATCCAACTCTATTTCTTATACTCACTAACCCAACATTTTTGCATACATTTTGAAACTTTTTTATGCTGCATAAAAGAGCTTAGTCATACCACTTTATTAAAATACCAAACACCTGGTAGTTGACTAAGTTTTTCCAGAGTATACCCATATGATTGAAGCTAAATTTGGGTAGGCTCGCCCTGACCATAGCACACATGAACCCAACCCTTTAACCCCAGCTTAAAGTGTGCCGTTTAAGCTGTGGACCTGCATACACTCATACTGTAAAATATATATATATATATATATATATATATATATATATATATATATATATATATATATAAATTCAAACCTCAAATATTGTTTACTTTTGCTTGCACCCTAATAGTAATTATATTTGGAAATAATATTATTCAGTGTGTTTTGTGTTTCACTAAAAACACGCCTTTTTTTTTTTTTTTTTATAAAATGGGGACTGAGCAGCAAAAATACTTTTGCTTCAAATCATTCACTGGATATTTACTGAAGAACAACTCTAGTAATTAGTCTTTATATTCTGCTAATGACTTCCATTGCTATAATTAGACAGAGTAATGTCTAGAGCTATCTCATCCATTTAATTATTTATTCCTGGTCACTTGTACAGTAGGACAGTAGAGGATTCTTGAGTTCTCCAGCACACAATTGACTTAATAATTCTTAGTTCAGTTTGAGTATCAGCTTGGTTCAACTTGTCCAAGGTAAATTACATTTCATTTGAACTCGTGCATTAATTATACCTACTGAAAAGGCTTTTTCTGTAAGGCGACATCTTAAGCCTTATATAAACCCTTCACAAGTTTACTATATTTGGCTCACTAATTTTTAGACAACCACTAATTTAAAAATGTGAAAATCTGGATGTCATATCAGTGCTACCAACAAAATGAAATGGCTTAACAACTATTTTTTTGTGTTATATTATTTAACATTGGATGTAAAGACCTGTTTTGACCAATGGCTGAAAAAATGTCATGAGATTATGATGTTCCATTTCTTGTGTCACGTTGTGTTTATGTTGCATTTATTGCCTTTCATGTGTATCGGAGGAATTTTGTCTCCAGAACTGCTTTTTAAGCAACATAATTGCAAAATGCAATAATCCTCTAAAAGCTCAAAACACTAGGTGGAGATTATTGTAATAAAATGGATGGCTACAGGAAGCTTTCAAAAATATATTTAGGATAAATGACCAGTGAAAGCATTTTACTAATTTGGAATGTATTTATTATCATCATCATCATCATCATCATTATTATTATTATTATTAGTAGTAGTAATAATAATAATATTAATAATTTATTGGTAATGGCAGTAGCATAGCTGGCAGTGCAGAGTTTCACATATTCTCCCAGTGTCTGAGTTTCCTTTGCGTAGTCTTGTTGCGTGCCACCTCATAAAAACTTGATGGTAGGTGGACTGGCTACACTTAATTGCACCTAGGTGTGAATGAGATTGTGTAGTGCCATGTGATGGACTGTCATCCCTTCCCAGGTTTATTTTTGTTTCCACCCAGTGTTCTGGATAGAATATGGATCCACTGCAACAAGAATGAAGCAGCTACTGAAAATAAAAAATAAAATTAAAAAAATTTATTTCATGAGGGTCAGCACCTCCAAATCTCTGGTTCTCAGCCAGAAAAGGGCAGGTTGTTCCCTTCAGGCTGGAAATGAGATACTGCCTCAAGCAGAGGAGTTTAGTATCTTGGGGTCTTTTTCACAAGTGAGGGGAGAATGATAGACGGATTGGCATAGCATCAGCAGTTATGTGGAAGTTGTTCCGGTCCGTCGTGGCTCTCTTCACCACAACGGACTGGTACAACCCTCACCTATGGTCATAAACTTTGGGTAGTGACCAAAACAATGAGGTTGCAGATACAAGCGGCAGAAATTAGCTTCCTTTGCAGATAGAGTGAGGAGCTCAGACATTCGATGCTTACTCCTCTGCATCGAAAGGAGCCCGTTGAGGTGGACGCCTCCCTGGGTAGCTGTTTCTGGCATGTCAAATGGGGAGAAGACCCTGGGGCAGACCAAGGACTAGATGGAGATATTATAGCTCTTATCTGGCCTGGGAGTGCCTTAGTATCCCCATGGAGGAGCTGGAAGAGGTGGCTAGGGAGAGGGAGGTCTGGGCATCTCTGCATAGACTGTTGCCCCCACGACCCTGACCCTGATGAGCAGAAGAAAATGGATGGATGGATAAAATAAATTTATTGAAAGAAACCAAGAATGGCATGAAGCCCAAATTAAAAGTAACTTGTCATTACCTTTCACTTTTCAGCAAAATGTGACCCCGTCAGTGTAAATGGTTTCTAGCGTGTCTATTTGTAAGATTTTGAGGCTTCATATCCCTTTGGTAATTAAATTTTTATATGGTGCTTGTGGTCTTTCAAAAAATAACAATCCTTTCCTTATTTGGCATTAACCTCTCTGGCCTTTGGTGACTCTGTCCTTGGTGCTGAAGAAGCCAACCCCCCGCTGAATAAAGCCCTTGTTTGCAATAATATCCCTCAGGCACTGAGGCCTTTTAATCTCCTCTCTCATTTCATAAGCTTTTTCAGAAGGTTCAGATATTTATACAACAGAATCCCTTCTCATCTATTTAAATGTGCTATTTCATAGTAACGGCAAAATGCAATGTCAGGGGAAGTTGGGTTAAGTGGTAATTAGTAGCAGATGGTACAGAACATTGCCATGTATTAAAAGACACTGGTGGTATGAATTAATCGATTAGGAGGAACAGAAGAGCATGTCTTGTTTCTTTCATCTCCAAAAGCCTAAAACATGTACCTTGATCCCAGGCCTGTCTGCTCTGTCATATAATTTGAGTATGTAACTAGTTCCTTACTATTAATAGAAATTGTGAAAAAGATTAAACAAATAGTGGATATTAGTAGTTAATTTTGGTTAATTTTATACTTTGGTTATTTAGTATATATTTAGTATTCCAGCATTAATTACAATTCACCAAGGAAAGCTTTGGTCATTAACAGTTGCTCTTGCTCTTGATCAGTTAGAAAAGTTGTGATCCCACATTCATGAATACACGACAGGGAATATACTGCCCTCTACTGGATCGAGATTATTTTAGTTAGAGAACAATGTACTTCTGGGTGCAGAGTAGGAATACACCTGGGAGTCTATACAAGGAGATATTTAGACATCTTTGTAGACAATCCAAATACTGGCAAGTACACAAGGCAGACACAGAGAGAACATGCTGAACTCAACAAAGATCAAACCTCTGGATCTGTGAGGCATTAACATTACCTTTTTGTTGTCTGCAATTTTTGATTTTTCCATGTATATCTGAACTTTTTCTTTTTCCTTACAGGAGTGTGTTTCCTGTGCTTGGTGGATGTTGTTCCAGTCAAGAATGAGGATGGACTGGTCATCATGTTCATCCTGAATTTTGAGCTGGCAGACCAGAAGAAAAGCACTGCTGACAGTTCACCACTGAAAGAGCACAACCACAGATTCACAATTCCATGGCTTTCTAAAGGTGCTCACTTTAGATACACAATATACATATTAGTCTGGATTCCTTTGTGGCCACCTTTCAAGCCATTAATGTCTATTAAGTAACAAAATAAATGTTTTATCAACAGCTTGGTTATAATAAGACCATATGCTGATATAACAAAAAAATTAGGTGGTAAAATGTTGTTGTTGTTGTTGTTGTTTTCACAATGGATTTGTATTGGACACTTAACTATAGGAGTTTCATATTTTAATATGTGATTAATCATGTAATCAGATATTGCAAAATAGTTGCAAAATTTCATTCTCTTTGCCTCAGCTTGTAAACCCAGGTTCAGGCTGCCCCGGCCTTTGTTTAACTCTCTGAGCAGCAGCAAGTCGTCTCTGCCTGATGATGCTGAGTTGGGTCACATGCACAAGATGCCTCACATGGGCCATGAGTCAGTGGCCTTGGACAAACTTTTATCCTTGCCAGAACGTTCGGCACTAGGTCGGCTTCCATTGCTCTTGTGGGATGATGAACCCCCTTTAGATCCTCACTGTGAGCTTCAGTCTTCACCACCATCCCAACCCTCATTCCATGGTTTTTTGCAGTCCTCCCCATGGCTAGACTGCCCAAAGAATTCGCCCTCCAACTGCAGCATGTCCCACAGCCGCTCATGTGAAAGCCTTTGTAGCACACGTCAATTGCCCTCTACCAGTGTCTGCACATGGGACAGGAAGCTTCCCATCAGACCCAACAGCATGGGTGAGAATGACGATGGGTTCACATGACCAACATTGAAATTAATAGAATAATTTTATTCTATAAATTAAATTAATATTAATAATAATAAGAAGAAAAAAGTAGCAAATTAGTACTAGTGGTAGACATTTCTGGAAATACTAGGCATAACTGGACTTGTTCCCAATAGTAATTATAGATAATTGCATTGGTAGTATCATATTTACAGCTTTGGATAACACAAGAAGATATGCATGATGTCTTACTGTTATCTGTTGTCTGTCCAGGTGCCATGCATTGTAAAGCCAGTTTGCCTAACTCAACATCAGATTCGGACCTGGTACGGTTCCGCATGGTCAATACGAGTCCTCTAGCATCACACAAATTAATCGAATTCAAACCAGATCCCTTGGTGACTCTCCCTTCCAGTGAGATTGATATAATTGCACCTTGCAAGCTGATTGATCGTACCCACAATGTGACTGAGAAAGTCACTCAGGTAAGTAAAAAAACACTCAGTTGAAACTAAAAAGGTTGAAAACTTGAAATCATAGGATTCTTAAAGGTTCCATGTAGAACCTTACAATGGAGTATGTTACAACAAGAAAGGGTTCCAAGTAGAAACCTTTAAGGAAACTAAGAGCCCTTAATTATCCAAAGAACCCTTAAAGACGCACTGAAAAATTTATTATTTTCTCTGCAAGGTTGAATGTTGATTGCAATCAAAGGCACACATCAGGCTGTGTGTGTGCGCGCGTGTGTGCCAGGTGTATTGTCCAGGCAACATTTTTCTGCACCGTTGAGTTGTGGATATCTGTGCCAGCCACTGAAGTTGAATAATGTGGATAAATGGGGTTTTCTGATTGGTGTAATCCTGCATGGAAAAGAGAAGAACCCATACCCACACTTGTACTCATCAACTTCAATACTGAATTAGTACTGTAACACTCTTCTCCGGAGGCTCAACCCACTTAAAGAGCCTTTATCTCATCAATCACACTTTCAGTGTGATAGAAATATGCCATGCGCAGCCAAACAGCTGTGAACATCTTTCTGTCTGCAAATGTGCATATACTTGTCGTTCCTTTTTTTTTACAATAGACATGGACATCCTCTTACAAGGGTAAATTAGTTCTCTCAATCCGATTCAGAAGTGCTTAATGTCACCCACATCTAATGCTAATTACCAAGAATAAACATGAGTCAAGTCCCATTTAATTCATAACAAAGTATGTATGTAAATGCTGAGTAAATTGAATCTTGCATAAGATGCAGAAAGATGCCATCTGTTAGTATTTTGGATAAACAAGGAACCAGCTGGTGTGTGTATATTTCCAAATTTTGACAAAATATCCTCAACATTCAATTTAGGAGTGATGTTACAAAAATCATTCTGCCCACCAGGGACTATATTGAATGTGGTCCTCAAAACATACAATCTTCCAGGCTTTTCTGGGATTTGAAATTAAAGTGGTTGCAAAATGATATGGAGTACTACACTTTTATGGGCCTAGTTAATTAATGGTTAAATACATATTTTGGATTGATAGGCAAATGAAATATTAGCAAGCAATGTGGTCAGAGACAGATTTTAGTAATGCAAAGTTTCCTGAAGGTAAGCAAATGATAAATTAATTTAATCTGCCATGCTAAAATACACTCGCAATGCTCCTCTAATCTTTTGCCTTCTTTTTCAGGAAGATTTTACATCCATATTTTTCAATTAAAGCTTTGTCTCTCTGCATTCACTTTCACCTGCTGACTAACTGCTGACATTGTCATGGTGTATTGCTTGGAAGGAATGCTTTATTTTTAATACTGCCAACCCTAAGCCATATGGTGTGTCCTGTACAAAGTAGATACTGTATATGTTCAGTCTCACAGAGAGAGTAGGTGGTGTTAGAGACACATTTTCTCAAGCAAATCTCAACCACAACACAGCTCAATTACACCAAGGAAAAATAAAAATGAAAACATAGATGATTTTTAAGATTTTTATCTAATATATCTAGAAAAATGCATACAAATATAGAAGAATTGCTATATTGTCACCAGCTGGCCAGTCTGGATCATTGCACTGAGTAGAGAAATATGCTGAGAAGTTGACACATGCTGTGGGGAGTACCTAAAATTATAAAAGACTACAGCATGTTCCAAACCCCGCAGATAGAGTACTAACATACATCAGAACAAAAGGGGAAAAATGGCATAAAACTTCACTACACAACCTTGCAGCATCATTACACTAGCCTCTTATTAAGAAGCTTTGAACGTTCTTTTAATGGCTTAGTATCTTCATACATCTTTATATGCTTGATGGTTCTATTGGGCTTAAAACCAGGAGCTGTCTGAGCAATTAAACCAAGAGTTAAGCAGTGTGCTTTTATGGTCCAAAGTTCTAGAATTCACTTGATGTTTTCTTTTTCATGTAATAATTTAAGAAGCCTTGTTTGCTTTTTGGTTATTATTTTATTTCTGTGCATATTCTGTACTATGTACCAGAAACAAGCTTACAAAATTCGAGATTGTTCCTACCAGGAGTCTGGATCTTTCCTTTGCAAGTACTTGGGCAATGATTAAACATTTTTATTATATTTTCACTTATAAACATATAATATTTAATATGGGTCTTGAACAAATCATTATATATTTTTTTTACACTGACACTGCCTCTTCAGTACTTCTTAAACTGTACATTGTCAGATTAAATACCAAAGTTCTCCAAAGGCTTTGCTTAACTGTGTCTCAAAGGGGTTACTAAGGGACGACATCATAATAATTAAAACTCTACAGCTAAAATACAGAGAAACACAGAGGACAGTCAGGCCCCCAAATGTAATTACAGCTCAGTGCATATGGGATTTGCACTGGTATGTGTTTGTGTGTGTGTGTGTGTGCACGTGCGTGTGTGAGACACACAAACGCACAGTAAGAGAAATTCTTAATTCTCACAATTTATTTATGTCAAGGGTCTGATTTTATAGCTTCAATCATTTTCTTTAACAAGGACAGAACCATGTACAGAGTTTCTATGGGTTTGACAGACAGGAATTGTAAAACATGCATCTCCTGTGCTGTTGTCCAAAAGTTTAGTGTTCAAAGCCAGAGGGGGAGAAATGTAGACAAAAGAAAGCTTTTAGGTCTACTGTGCATTTGATTATAGTATCAAAAGCAGCAGCAGCACTTCTGTCATTTCTCATCATTGTCATGATCATCATAGTAGGTTTTTTTTTTAGTATTTTACATTTGAATAAATTCAACATTATATTTAAACCCAATGGAAACCTAATATATGTTTTTAAAGAATAACAGTTTGTTTGCATTTATTTAAACAATTTTTATGGATGTCAATAATTTTGGGTCATATTTTTGAGAGGAAGATATGTTTAAAATATACTTCATAAAATATAAATACTGTTTAAAAAACAAATACAATTCAAAAAGTGTTTCTAATTAGGATAAGTTTTTTTTATATGACAAATACTTTCTAATATTTTTGGAGTAGAAAATTTTTAATTAGTGTTTAATGTTTTTTGCTAATTTTCATATAGAGTGCCAATAATTATATAATTCAATAATTATGTTCCTATTCCTGTATAGGTACTGTCTCTGAGTGATGATGTCCTCCCTGAGTACAAGCTTCAGGCTCCCCGCATTCACAATTGGACCATCCTGCACTACAGTCCCTTCAAGGCTGTATGGGACTGGGTTATTCTGTTACTGGTTATCTACACGGCCATCTTCACACCATACTCAGCAGCCTTCCTGCTAAGTGATGAGGAGGAGGCTGCCAGGCAGCGCTGTGGATACTCCTGCAGTCCTCTCAATGTGGTGGATCTCATTGTAGATATAATGTTTGTTATTGATATTATCATTAACTTTCGCACAACTTATGTCAATACCAATGACGAGGTGGTCAGCCAGCCCGGCCGCATCGCTGTGCACTACTTTAAAGGCTGGTTCCTCATTGACTTGGTGGCTGCAATTCCATTTGACCTGCTTATCTACCGCTCTGGAGAGGAGGTGAAAAGACTCACTAAATCTTTGTACCCCAACACCACTCACCTCTTAACATGACTGCACTTGACTGCACATGAATGCAAAGTTTTGTAAGCTTTTGAAATTTCCATTCTTCTTCCCTTTCCAGACAACCACTCTGATTGGTCTGCTGAAAACAGCTCGGCTGCTGCGATTAGTACGTGTGGCACGTAAACTGGACCGGTATTCAGAGTATGGAGCAGCAGTGCTGTTCCTGCTCATGTGCACCTTTGCATTAATTGCACACTGGCTGGCATGTATCTGGTATGCTATAGGGAACGTGGAGAGAAGTGGTTCATCTCGAATCGGCTGGCTACACTCACTGGGAGAACAGCTTGGCAAGCCTTATAATGAGACAATTCCAGCCTCTGGACCAACCATTAAAGACAAGTATGTCACTGCGCTTTACTTCACCTTCAGCAGTCTGACCAGTGTGGGCTTTGGGAATGTCTCACCAAACACCAACTCTGAGAAGATCTTCTCAATTTGTGTTATGCTCATTGGTGGTGAGTACTCTTAAGGATTCAAATATTCAAGAGACAATATCATATTTATATAGTATCTATATGTTTGCACTGCATATTTTAACTGAATTAATTATTGTTTGTTACTTGGCCTACACAGAAATTTTAGAAGTTTCTAGTGTCATTTGGGAATGTTTCAGAGTGTACTTGAAATTACCCTCTGCGCTCTTGTATGGTGTTGTTTGTAGTTCACTCCATAGGCTTTTATTATGATATATGCTTTAGTTTTGGTCCTGTCAACACCCCAGTTGTGATTACCCTAAAGTGTTCACCTGTTCTCTGTCTCACCTTGATTAGTTTGGTTATTTCTGCCCTGTTGTTTCTGCTCCTCCTTGAGAATTGGTATCATGCTTTTGTTTCATTAAGTACAAGCTTTAGTTTCCTGTGGTCCGTGTTCTTTGTGTCTTGTAGTACTTCCTGATTTTGTGTTTTGATTATGAATTTATTCTCATGTTATTCTATCTGCCTGTGTTTTGACACCATCTATGGACTTTTCTGATTCCCACTTCTACAAGTTACATTACTTTTGTATTCTGTTCAATTTCATTATTTTTTTAATCATTTGAAAATGATGAGCAGAGATGTGCTCATTGGAAAGCTTGTGATTACAAAATTAAGCACAAAGGCTGTGACACAGATTTTCTTCTGGTGTTGGTAACTATTACCCATAAAATTAAAAGGACTTTTAATTTTAAAAGGAAAATTAAAAGGACTTAAATAACCAACTAGACATTCACAATGAAATATCATTTGCTTTTATCTTTGCAAAAAGGAAGGCATAGTCTTTTCTTTTTTTTTACAGCATTGATGTATGCCAGTATCTTTGGGAATGTGTCAGCTATTATCCAGAGACTTTACTCTGGAACTGCTCGCTACCACACCCAGATGCTACGGGTGCGAGAGTTCATTCGCTTCCACCAGATCCCCAATCCACTAAGGCAGCGACTAGAAGAGTATTTCCAACATGCTTGGTCCTACACCAATGGCATTGATATGAATGCTGTAAGTCTTTTTCCCCTTGAATTTAGCTACTATACTGATGACATTTAATTCACACAGCTGAGTGTGTATAATATAAATTAAATATATAATTCTGAATAAACATGGTGGTGCTAGACATGTGCTAAAGTCAATAAAGAACATAATACAATCACTTCTGTATCTCTCTTTTACCCCGTTCAGGTGCTTAAGGGATTTCCTGAATGCTTGCAGGCAGACATTTGTCTGCATCTGAACCGCACTCTGCTACAGAACTGCAAAGCTTTCAAAGGCTCCACCAAAGGCTGCTTACGTGCCCTAGCCATGAAATTTAAGACAACCCATGCCCCACCAGGAGACACTTTGGTCCATGCAGGCGATGTCATTTCAGCCCTCTACTTTATCTCCCGAGGCTCCATTGAAATCCTGAGGAGAGATGTGGTAGTAGCCATCCTGGGTAAGGCATTTAGGGGATTTAGATTCTGTTAAATTCTTTATACAAATAGACTTTTGGTAACATTCCTGTTTATGCCCTAGCATGAAGAGTGAGCTAAATAATGAAAAAAAAAGTCTTGAAGAAGGCATCATCATGTGATCATTATTATACACTTTCATATTACTGTAGAATACGGGATATAGTACCAGCTAGCACTGTTGTATAGTGCATGTTTAGAGAATGACATTCAGCCATAATCTGATGTTTCATACTAATATTGTGCCTATTTTATAAGATGTTATTTTGTATCTTATTTGCTGTCTTTGCTTGTATATCAGATGTTGGCCCATGTATATCAGAGAGTAATAAAAGGACTTAATGTATAATTAATTTGGTATAATCCTGCAGGAAAGAATGATGTATTTGGGGAACCCATTAATTTGTACACAAAGCCTGGGAAGTCGTGCGCTGATGTAAGAGCACTGACCTATTGCGATCTGCACAAAATACAGAGGGAGGATGTTCTGGAGGTGCTGGACATGTATCCAGAATTCTCTGATTACTTCTGGAGCAACCTGGAGATCACCTTCAGCCTTAGAGATGTAGGTACCGATGCTGAAAAAATAAAGAAATAGCCACTGTTGGAACTTGTTCCCAAAAAATCCCCAATGCATTTGTTTAATAATTGTCATTCAATAGACTACAACAATTTCTGGATCTGTGAAAAGTGAAGAGTCCGAAAAGGACTACATGAAACAACATATGAACAGATCTGCATTTTCCTACCATCACAATAATGAGAAAGGTACAGTACCATATTACAAGACGTTAATCTAATTTATATATTTAATAAATGAAACCAACACCAAATATATAGAATTAGGCTTGAAAATACAACTTATAGACTTACTCTACATTATTAAATGTTATTAGTCTACTCATTGTTATTAGATAACACAGTGAAGACAGAAGCCAAACTCAACAGGATGACTATTCAGCCTTTGAGAAACATGCAGCATGATGAAAAAGGACAAAAGGTTCATCAGGATTTGGATTCCTCATCCTCTCAAACCAGCAGTGATGAAGAGAATGAGTCTAGACAAACGTTCTTCCACAGTCACGCTCCCAAATTGCGCAAAGAGCAGACAAGCTGTAACAATTTCTCAGGTAGTCTACAAAGCAACATAAACTATGTGCTGGCATAATTTTTTACCCATTTAAATGGGTACCAAAACATATTTTTTAACGTATGACATTGTATAACATCCAACAACTTGACATGCTGAGTATTAATGTTTCTGGGCTTTAACACTAATATATAAAACCAGGTTTTTTTTAGGGGTCTCCAACATCTTTAGTTTCTGGGGAGAAAGTCATGGGCATCGGTACCAGCAGGTGCCAAGCCACAGTATGTCCTGTCCTCCTCCCTCATCTTCATCTATGGGTTTCTCACACAAGATCACCCACCATCAATGCAGTGAGGTGGAAAACAAGCTGGAACTGCTGCAGAGACAGCTTCATAGGTGATAAAGTCTAATTTCTGATTTCCCAGTCTCGAGCAATCAAGCTATGTTATTGATGTCAGCTACAGTATATGTAGATTTTAGTTTTCTTTGTTGTGCTTCCACAGCCTGGAGTCTCGTATGTCCACAGACATTGGAGCCATCATGCAGTTTCTTCAGAGGCAGATGGCTCTTGTTCCACCAGCTTATAGTGCTGTGACTTCTCCACCCGAATCATCCACAAATCCAGCTAAACTTGGACAAAAGCTTGTGCAACCAGTCAATCCTTTAGAAACAGAGAGATCAGCCATTCACTCTCAGGTACCACTAAACCACTGAAATTATTTACTTATTGGAGCTGGAGGAATGATGACATTGCTACAGTTTATCATATTTCTAGTTTTGCAAAATTACTGCAGGTCTTTTAGACACTTTTAGACTCCACTATTGCAGTCTTTTAATATTATTACTTGTCACACCGTACAAGATGTTCCCAAAAAAACCCTTGGCAGAGTTCTATAACAGACTGTGCAATAAAAAGATCCTGTAACGATAAACCTGCAATTAAAGAAAATGACTATGCTCTGCCTATGGCATTAATCAGCACGATCTGGGCCCATGCAGAAAATGGGGTTGAATAAACAGAAACAAGCTCTCAGTATATTTGTTGTAATGATCACTTTAAAACTCAAATAGGAGGAGTTTGAATTTGTTTGTAGCTGCATAAAAAAGGGGACATCATGGAATGTCCATTCTTCAAAGTGAGCTTGTGGTAATAAGATATTTTTTTTCTGACCATTAATATGCACAGTAGCTTTGCAGCCCACTTTATAAGGAGCCAGGCATGTAAGCTGTTAATGTTCTATTAATTAATGTGAGCAAGTCCGTATGGCCACTGGTAAGCATGTCACAATATGCATTATCAGAATATTGATCTCAGCTCATGACCAAAGAATACACTTACAATATGCAATTTTCATCTGCGAAAGTAAAATTGGGCTGAAAATCGTAGTGTAAACCCGGCTGTATAGGTAGTTTAATATTCTAGCAGTTTCCCAAACTAAATTTAGTATTTGATCTGTTATTACAGTTGTCATTTAATATTATAATCTTAGTCATACCATACAATACCATACAATGTTGTCACCACACAATGAGACCATGTTATTAACCATATTATCATGTTAGACCTACACCAAATGTTATACATTTTAAGCCTTCTTTGTCTTATTATTACTAGATACGTGATCCTGTGGATACTGGTGACATCTCTAAGTCGTTTGAGCTGCTGCAGGATAGCGAGGAGTTCCAGCTGCTAGATTGTTCACGGTCTTCCACTCCTGAGAATCAGGGGTTTGACCCGAAAATCCAAAATGCTTGTGAAGGGCGACTGAGCAAGTCCAGTAGTCCTGAAAGGCTTACCAGTTTCATGACCACTGTTCCTGACAGGCAGCCTGAGGACATGATTGGTCCTCTGTGGAATCCTACTCTAGAAAGGGGGTTCTGTGAAACTATTAACCATCAACACCCTCGACTGAGGCAAGATTTGATGTCTTCTGAAAGTACAAGACGTCTTTCTTTGCAAGGTCAATGCACAACAACGAAGTGCTCCTCAATTCAGCAAAGGCATGCTTCTGATCCTGGATGTTAAAAGTTGATTTCCAATATCATGACTAGGCATGTGCCAAGTCATTATTTTAATATCTTGTTTAAGGATAAATAAGCTTCCTTGTTTTGAATAATTTTAAATTTGAAGGTTTTTTTTCCAGATTGATTTTTTAAATAAACAAAATTAATTGCTAAGAAATCAAATGTCTTCCCTCAAATAATAAAGTGCTAAAATCCTGGCCAACATCCTAGTGGAGAGACCAAACACAGGTTTAACTTGCTATTGGGAATGCAGCAGTAAATGCAATACAACAAAATATAATAAAACATATCATACACTTCTCCACTTCTGACAAGACTGAATCAACCATGACAGTAATATTGTTTATGTTGAATATTGTGGTGTATTATATACCTGATATTTGCACATGCCTAGTCATTAACAAAGTGTGTGTAGCTGGCAATTTGTATTCACTAGATTACAGGTGGCATTATTGTTTGCTATACAAAACTGACTTATGGCTGTAGCTTTAGGTAAATGTTTGAGTTCACTTGGGTTACCTGAGAAATGGTTCCAGGCTCAGCAATAAAGCCACTCAAAGTACATTAAACCTTTTATTTTTAGCAATATACAGTGCTTTGAATTTAACTCTGGTAGCAAAATGAAAAGTGCATAGGTCAAAATACCTCAGATGAAGTGATTCTAGTAGAAAGTAATCCTTGAATCATTTCTCACTTAAGTCATATACATTATGTATAACTAAACCACTTTGACAGCACCAGAAATAAACATTTTTGTCTGAACAATGTTTCTGAAGAGTTTGGACTTATGCAAATTTACTGATTATAATGTATCTAAAAATCAGAAAACAGTTGCTTGATTGTAGATTAATTACTGCACCTATGCTTTAAATCTATTGCAATTATTCAATGAAGGAAAAATACTCACTGCTTTGAATGCAATCCTTGTACATGTTCTGTTCATTATATTTTCGTAGGTCAGGTTGCTGTAGTTATTGTCTTCGTTTACCTGGATCATACACAGCCTGAAATAAAATCTCTAATTGTGGTGTTGTTAACTGTAAACCTAATTCTGAGTATGAACTTTAGAAAATTGATAGGAAATTACGATTAGGAGATTAGGATTATGGGACTTTGCTTCACCCAATTAAATATAAACTACATATATTTATTGCACTTTATTGTTTAGCATTTTGTTTATTGTTGACTGTTGAGCTGTTCTGAACCCAATTACCACCAACACTGTTGTGTGCCAATAAAAGAATCTTAAATGAATTAAAAATGGAGGAGTACAAAACATATTTTACTCAAAAATAGATCGAGAAAGTGTGAAAACACCGACCTTAAATATTAAAAGTAAAAGGTATTAGAGTGGCTACTTATGTTACCACATTTGACAAGTATTTTTATTAAATAGTCAAGAATGTTGATTCAGATTGAGCAGTTGATGTGGCTTTAGCCAAGAAACCATCTGCATATCCTTACATAATTTTACATCCAATTCTCTCACCAATGTTGTAAAGGTTTGCCCACATGACTGTTTAATGTACTGCGCCTCCTTCCTCAGACAATTCTCCATCTTCTGGAAATATTCATTCTCTAGTTTCCTTGAGCCACTGTTCCACAATTCCCCACTGAACAATACATTGACTTTTGTATTTTTTTTTCAATCTCCCTTCTGGTGCAATTTACAAAAACAAGTGTCATTTCTCTGTATTTACTTAACTATGCTTTCTGGACAATGCTGTATTTTATTTCTGGCTGGCAGCAAGGTCAATTTAGTAGTTACTTGAAGAACCCCAAGTAGCTCACATATTAGCAAAACTTTGAATGGCTGTATCCCAAAAGATTGTGTGTACCTGAGGAATGGAAACTTAATTTCACATAATATGTAGTGTACTTACAGGATTTGGAAACCAACGTCATAACTGTAAGTCATTACAGTAGGGGGGGAAAAGGTACTTTTCCCTTGGATAGTCAGTGAAAGCTTCAGACATGTCAAAATCTAGAACGGTTCCCAGCTGTGATTGGATGAATCATGTAAGGGGCGGGGTTTTGTGCGTCTGTGCACGCGAGTTTGTGTGAGTGTGAGTGCCTGCGTGGTCATACGGTGCACCTGACAGTGAACGGAGACAAGCGCATCATTCCAGTTTTAAAACACTTCGACGGTGAGTGAATGTTTTAAACTGATATGAAGCCAGAGCAGTGTGTCTGCAGTGGAAAATAACCAGGCAGGAGCAAATAGTCGGTGTTATGACCTGCTGAAACGGGAAGAGCGCAAAATAGCGGGTAATTGGGCGTAATGAAAGCATCAAGCGTTAATCGATGCTCGTGCGATCGGAGACCATTACGTGCACTGACTGGGGGGATTGTTATTGTCACGCACGCTGTTAATACGTTATTAACGGGTTAATGATTATGAATGTCGCATGTTTAGTTTTCTCCTATTCACTCAAATCATCATTGAAGGGCAAATCTTTTCTTTGGTTCATCATGGTGACAGGATGTGGAGGATGCTCTGGACAGATGCCTGAATGTGGGTTGTTTATTTATTTATTCATTTTATTTATTTATTTATTTTGCGTTTTATGGCGGTAGAGATGTTTTAGGCCTGAGTACTGACGTCACTGTACCGCTATGGATTTTGACATCAGACATCAGAGGTCGGAAACTGCGCCAGAAAAGATGCGTCTTCGTCTTCGTCTTCATTTCGTCTGAGATTGAAAACCTAGCCTGCAATCTTAATTTATTACAATTCTGAAACTTTGCATGGAGTGCTTGTTTTAACATGCATAAACGCGATAGATTGAATGCTATAGATAAGCCCTGGACATAAAGGAATATAAAAGAATTAAGACCAGTCTGATATTTAGCCTACAGAAAGCAGCTTAGTGGGACAAAGCGATGGGGGTGTTGCTGTTGACAGTTCCACATGGTTTCAGCTTTCATAAATCTGACACTGGAAGGGTCAAAGATGAATTTGTTCTCCTCCAAGGCAGCATACAGCTTTCAGATAGCCTTATCTTGATGATGTAGTTGCATATATATAACTGTGACAGTGAGACAGTCCACTTTTTTATGACTATCTTATTTAAATTAAGTCCAAATTTGATGAGAGTTATTACCTGCAGTTTGTTTATGCATAATTGTATTTTGTCTGAAAAGCCATTTGTCTCGCTTGATTTTTCAAGTGTTTTAACAGAATTCAAATTCTAGTTTGCACTTTATTAATGTCTTTCTTTGAGCTGTAGACTAGCCAAAATTGGATTAGTCTTGTATTGTTTGAGCTAATTTTGATATGGTGATGTTATGATATTCGACAGACCAGTGCCATGTTGGTTTTGTTCATTCTTATCACAGCAGTGGCCTTTGCAATACTGATTTCCCAGAGGATTGCAACACGTTATTGTACTGTCTGCGAGCATCCTGACCAACCTCAGGCATTCCTAATGAGTGTTTGTGGAGGTGTTTTGATTCATCGTGCTATTCACATGATCTGACAAACGTACTCATTTGGTTTATCGCAGGTCAATTTTTACTTTTGCAACATGTCTCCATGTAATTTAACAATAATTAATATGTAACAGTATAAGCATAATATAATGTTTTGATCATATTGTCCAGCCCTTGCCATTAATAACACTTAATGAACCTTGCCATTACTAAGATTTAGTCTGAATATTTTCCCCTTTATCAACAGTCTTAAGATTTAGCCTACTGCGAATAAGCAAAATAATCTTTTGTCTGGTTTGTATCTCTGATTTTCAGCCTGACCAAGACAATGGACTTTAAAGGTGATATTCATTCATATGGAGCTCCCAAATCTGGCCAGGATAGTCTGTTAAAGAAAGATAATGTGGCTACCCCAGAGGCAAAGAGTTTTGACATTAAAGTTGGTGACCTGGATAAAATTGGTGGGAAAAAAGAAGGTAAGCAAAAACCACACAGCATACTTACAAAAAGTTGTAATTTTTATTTTTACTAAAGCCTAGCTACATGTTGGCATTATATTAGGAAAACTTTTAAAATGAATGATTGTTTTATTATGCCATTTATCGATCAAAGCCATTTACATTAAAGATAACAATATCCATAATTAATAATATTCCAGGGTATTTGTACTGTCTCTACACATAAAATCTGAGTCTGTCAAATAATTTACTAATAAGAAAGTATTTCATAAAATATTCACAGAGATAGCCGTATTCATATTCTTCATCTGTGATACACCTGACACAGACAGAGTGCAGCTGTGTTCTGAGATGGTCACAGCTGGTTGTGTAATAATAAAAATGGGCCCATGCTCTCCTCCTGTCTCCTCATTTCAGCAACACCCATATCTGACTGTCTCTCTCATTAGAACTGATCAGGAGTATGGATGGGCCTTGGACTATTTTAAGCATGTTTCTCCCTGCCACCATTGACTGGGCACATGTTAAATCAGGCTGTCACACACAATTCATGAAGATCGAGCTCTGATTAGGCCTAAAATATCAGCCTCATTTGGCCACAGTGACAAAGCCCGATGAACAGAGACTATGTGTATGCCATGGCAAATGTACAATGGTTAGGTTTTCATTCTCTGTACCGTTTCAGACCTCAGCTTAATTTCAGGATTGTCTGTAGTGCAGATTGGGAGTCAGTGCCAGGGTTCTCTGGGAGAAAATGGCTTTGGTCAGATCTGTAACACTAACATTTTTGGTAAGGCCAGCTGCTGCATGCCTACAAAGCATTTCATAAAACTATAAACAAAACCAGAATGTGATACTAAAAAGCATTATTAATTACTGTAATGAAAAAACTTTGGCTTCCATATAAAAACTATATTGATATTCTAGTTATCTATGAAAATGTAGACCTTCTTACTCTAGCTCACTTTCATTAACCACTTTATCCTAGTCAGGATTGGAGTGTATCCTGAGCCTATCCTGGGAACACTGTGCATGAGGTGGAAATGCATTCTGGGTGAGACGCCAGTTAATCTCAGGGCATTCACACAATCATTCACATTTGTCGCAATTTATCTTAGCCAATCCATCTACTGGCATGGTTTTTAGGAGGTGGTAGAATACCCTGAGGAAACCCATGGAGACACGGAAAGAACGAACACAGAATCTCTGCACAAACAGGACCCTAAGCTCAGGATCAAACTGGGGACCCTGGAACTGTGTGGTGGCAACTTTACCCACTGGACCAGCGTGCTGTCCTCAAAATGAAGACGGTTTGACATAATTATGAAATAGTTATTTTTATAATTTAGTCTGTGTTTCAATGCATTTATATATGCATTTGAAAAAAAATATACTCATTTTTATATGTAAAATATATAATTATGGGAATTTCTGGTCAAAGGGCATACCTTTATAAAAGGACAATAATTTGGAATAATATTCAAACTACTTCTATAAAAGTTTTGCAAAATTACCAGATGCCTCAAGTCTTGACCCGCCTTTCAGACCACCAGAACAGTCTGTCCCCTAAATATACCCCCGTAGCACTGTCTTGTTAGCTAAACATGTCAACACAATTTCGGTAAAATCTTCTAATAATTAATGGTATTGAGTAAGCACCCCACGTCTTTGCCTGATGTTCCTGGGATAGGCTCCATATCCACTGTGATCCTGACCAGGATAAAGCAGTAACTGAAGATGAATGAACGAATAATGATAAGTAAGAATTATGAGATTTAGTATCTTTATTAATATTGCTGTCGTATTTTACATATGCCAATGGATAAGGGTACATGTTATCTATCATATAGTAATCATATATTAATTGTGATATGATAAATTTGTGGTCCACTGGGCAGTTGTGAATTCACATACTGCATGTGATTTCCACTTTAAATATCAGATTTTTAGAAACACCTTGCTTGAAAAAAGTCCAACATCTCTCAAGAAGCAGAGTGTGAGTTGTATCCAGACAATAATGAATATCTGGAATTCAAAGCTACTACCCATGTGGCAAATTTCTCCTGTTGTCCTCTGCAGGTTTCACCCAGCAAGGAATGAATACAAGCGCTAATATGAATGTGGGAATGGCCCCCTTTCAGTCCACTAAACCTCCCACCATGGCTGAATCTCAGAAGACATCTATCCTTCATGCTAATGAACAACCAAAACCTTTCTTGGCCCCCAGTAAACCACCTGACACAAGCACTCACAATATCTTGGACAAACCTGCAGGTAAATTTCAACTCTAATTAAAGTATCTACCACACTGCAGACCTGTGCAGGTAAGATAGACTTTCAGTATTAACTAAACATTATCTGAACAGTTTCACTCCTTGGAATTCAAGGATAGGTCATTGTGCCCTTAAAAAATAATTGAGATTTTATTACTTATTAACTAAAGTTTGTGGTTAGTATTTCACTTTAGAGTGGCCAGAAAAAATGATAGATTTACCCCTGTTAAGGACAACAGAGTCACAATGTTATATTACATTTAGACTGTATTTTCACCATTTTCATCAATCATCCAATTTACAAAAATAATTTTTTGAGCTCCTAATTTTACCTTTAAATTGCAACCACATAATAAAGAAAATTAAAATACTATATTTAAAAAACACCATCAAAAGAATAAATATGATCAGCCAGATGAAAATGTGTAAATTTGCTGTGTTATACTGTATTTGAAACCTTTGAACTAATATACTGTATTTACAGTGAAGTAAACAATTTTATCATCTTTCATGACAATTTTTGTGCTCTAGGGCCCTGATTTACTAAAGTATAATGTGCATAAAAATGCATACAGTCCTGATAAAACCCACAGAAAATGTGCAAGCTGATTTGCCAGAAGGATGTGTAGAGAAAAGTGTCTAAGCAAGATAGCATGTCACAGTTTGGGCCATTATTTCTACCAAAGGTGCAAAGAACTTCATAGTATCAATGCAAATAAATTAATTCTGCACACATAATGTGATTTAATAAACCCGAAATTCACTTCAGGAATGGTGATTGTGCAAGTCAGGCAGGTATTAAATTTATTGAAGCGTATTTCAGACAGTTGAAGACAAAATTATATAAAATTATACCAAAATTATACCTTTCACTAAGTATTAAAAATTAGAATGTTCATTAAAATTGTGGTGCAACAGTAAAGCTTTCACCCTACTGTCAAGAAATCATGAGTTCAAATCTCAACAATACCACAGCTATCTGTGGCCAGGAGCCAAGGGAGCAAAACTGGCTGTGCTCTCTAGGTGAGAGGGTAGGCATACTGTCTCTCCCTTGTCAATCACAGTGACACGAGCATCAGGTCACCAAATAATCAGAAATGTTCTCAACAATGATGATCTAATTTTGCTGCAGTAAAGTTTGTTTCATGTTATATTCACTGAACATTCTGACCTCTGGTCTGACGGCTGTGGCTCAGGTGGTAGAGCCACTAATTGGGGTTGTCCACTAATCATAGGGTTGGCGGTTCGATTCCTGGCCCACATGACTCCACTTGCCGAAATGTCCTTGGGCAAGACACTGAACCCCAAGGTGCTCCCAATGGCAAACTAGTGCCTTGCATGGCATCTGTGCTGTCATTGTTGTGTGAGTATGTGTGAATGGGTGAATGAGAAACAGTGTAGAACCGCTAAGGTTAAAAAGCGCTATATAAGTGCAGACCATTTACCTCAGGTGTCATTAACACAGAGCCTTTGAAACCATTTTCACTCATTCATATATATGAATATGATCAGACCTTATGATCAGACTAAACACACAAGTCTGCAGTTTTTGGAGGTTTTTTTAAAAAAAAATTTTATTTTTTATTTTATGACATCTCATCGACTTTAATCGTCTTTAAATACTAACATACAGCTTTGATGCTAAAAACTAAATGCCTCTACATTTCTAGTCAGCTGATCTCATTGCATTGCAAGTCATGTTTGACAGCTTTAACTTGTATATGTTACGATATAACTGCAAATAGCTAATTTTTCTTCCATTTAGTGGCAAATGCTGGATGGAGATGTCATTTCATTTGTCTTTTTATGATGTTAGGGGCCTGTGGTGAATAGATCACCAATACAGTGTTTCTTTGGCCTTTATAGTCTAAGGTTATGTATTGGTGATGCATTTTGATTCCAAATGTTCACAAATTATTTGCATGGTAAAAAAATGACACTTCCTCTTCCTGTTTGTAAAATCAAAAAGTATGCTCCTGGACAGGTCAGGCCATGCTCACCCATTCCCCCAACAAGGCAGAGCAGAGTTCCTCAGAACTTTTGGGTTACCAAGGGGTTCTACATAAAGATGCCACATCAGAGGAAGGGTCAGATGAGGCTGTACAGCAGAAGGGGAAGAAATGTGAAACTAGTGAAGAGGCATATGGTCTCTTGGAAAGCCTTAGATCTCCTGAAAAAACCCAACCAAAAAGCTCTTACCAAGAAGACTGTTCACCCCCTGATAATGGCGAGAACTGGAAGAGTGAAATTCGAGAGTGGGGTGGCGGACGGATCCAGGCGAAGAAAAGTAAGAGCAGAAAGAAGCTTCCGGAGGAGTGGGCCAGTTTACCAAATACAGCTAGCCCCTCTTCTGACCCAAATACTGAAATGGACATAGACATGGATATGTTTATTTCTGACATGTATGAGACCAAAGACCCTCCTACTACTTTTATTGAACAAGGGGGTTCGTCTTCTTTCACAACTACACTTCATTCGGCCATCCCATCAACAATAAGTCAGGCTAATACCGTCTTACTTTCAAACAACACTGATCTATCCAAGAGCAATCAAGTCTCGACCCCGAATCTCACCTCTGGCCCTGAAACTACTGCACATTCCATCTCTAACCCACATGCAGACACCAAAACCTTTCAGAACAATTCATCTGTAAGTGGTCCCTCCTTATCAGACCCTTCCAGCACTGTAGTAAGCCAAAATCCTGCAGCTCCTGCTTCCCTCACTTCTCAAACAAAGCATCAGGAACCACCACTGGCAAAGTCCCACCAAGGTTGGTGAAGAATATATGGAGATGATTTCCTTAGTGCATGGCTCAAAGATGTGGGCCCTCTTCTGCTTAGCTGTGGCTGTAGTTGACCATTCAAGTAACTTACTGTAAGACATATCCATGAAAGTTGGAATAAAGTTGAATTTCAACAAAATCTCCAGTATTGAATTAACCCTGTAAATTTCAGAGACCAGTCAGCTGGACCAGATATTCCTTATTCTTGTAACTGAATAAATTTATTTTTATAATCTGTAGAAGTTATGCAGAATAATTTGCTTTAAAATAAATACCTGCATAATAACCCAGGAGTTTAATCTTAGAGTTCCTGTAGATCCAGATATCACTATAGGAATTAATTAAATACTGGGGATTTATCTATTTTTCTGGATATAACTCATTGCTAACATCAGTCAAAAATCTCTCCTGAAGTCAGTTTTTGTTACTAAGTTGTATTACTGGGAGTTCAACCTCTGTTTCTCTGTAGTACTTTTAATTGTTTAAAAGTACTACATTGTTTAGACTGGAGTCAGTCTAATTATGTGTCCACTAATCACTTAAGCAGACAGACTTAAATGATTTCTTAAGTCAACCGTAATACAAATCTGATTCAGTTGTCCTGATTTATTTTTCAAGGGTATGTTTTACTTGGCATATATGCAAAGTTGGAAAGTCAATACAAGTCATCATAATAGACAAAACAGGCATATTACCTAATACATGCCAACTTCTTATTAGCTATCTCAACTACCCTGTGTTCACTCTATCCACCTCTTTGTCCACACCAAAATGTCATAAGACAGTTAAATAAACATTTGTAAGGTAGTATTGACTTCCCAACCTTGTACTAGCTAGCAACAACATTCTTTGGTGTCTGGTTCAAATGTAGTGCTCTGTTCTCACCTTATAATATGAGTCAACTGGTTGAGCTAACCAAGAAGCAAGAACTTGATGCTGAAATATGGCTCTTTTGTCATGGAAAGGATTAGAGGAGATGATACAATACAGTATAGATTTTAACTCTATAATATTCCAACATTGCTAAGTCCAGCCCATATTGCATGCTGTTCTAGAAAACTAGGTGGAAAATTAAAATCATTACAAAATAGAAAAAACAAATGGAATGTTCAAGTGTGAATGGCATGACTGCCAGTGATTGTTTAGAGGACAGATGATTTTCACATCTGTGTCCAATTAAGGAATAAACTAAATAATTATTACATTTGGGTGACACCTAAGATGAATCACTCTTAAGACACAGAGACTGCTGGAAGTCTTTCTCATGCAGACTCTGGAGCTTTGAACTTAATAAAGCATGAACTGAAAGGTTGAACTCCCTGTGATGCATCAGTGAATAAGACAGTGCTGCATGAGAGCTATTTGAATCCCAGTGACCAAAGTGTGAATGTTATTGTTGATGATTTATACAGAAAATGTTTCTGGGTAAATTTCTGACTGGTAATCCTCATTTGCTGATATTTTCTGCATGTAATGAAATGCCAGTGCTGTCATAACACATGGACTGCTGTGCATTGTGTCATATAAGCCTTTTTTTTCTGGATAACAACAAACTCTCTTTTTCTTGCAGCTTTTCCCAGAGTGCATTATTTATTTTGTGTGGCTCGCATGAGATGTTTAATTATGTATATTTTATTTAGTGCTACTCCTCCTGAGGATTGTTTACATGAGATAAATTACTCAAACTCTGGTTTTTTTTGTCCTGTGATAACTTGCTCTATCAAAGACAAAATATTTACAATCGCTCAATCTGTTAATAATGACCTCATTTTCTTCTTTCTTTCTTTTCATGGATTGCATTGTTTGGTGAATGCTTCATGTAAAACAGGTAAGACATCTTCTCACAATGTTTTTTTCTTTTTTTTTTTTTTTGCGATTATTATAATCTTCTGAATATGAGTGACTGAATCAGTGGGAGAGAAAGTTTCATGTAATTATTGCCACCAAGGTTCACTTGCTCTTGAAGTTTTGGAGCACATAAATTACTCCATCATGTTGTTGCATTACGCATTGCATTGCAAGTTGGCATTATGCTGCTCAGAGAACACAACAGACCCAGAGTAAGAGCACATGTGAAATTTGGCACAGTAGTCAGTAGAAAGAGAGATCACATGTGGGACAGCAGGGCTCAGGTGTGCTGCGTTAGGCATTACCCTTCTAGTTCATCCCCAAACATCCAGCGCAGACCATGCTCAAACATCTGCTACACGTTTTCATTTAGAAGTGCACTCATTACAATTATTACTTGGGATTATATTGATTGATTGATAAGATATTGTAGTTATTGAACTCATTGTTAATCTTCAAATTAATTAAGCCAGGGGTTCCCAAACTTTTCCAGGGCAAGGCCCCCCAAATGGCATTAACATTTGACCGAGGCCCCCCCGTTATGCAAGATGTCTTTAAAACACATTAAAAATACCGACATCTGAATATATACCCCTTTTTTTAATTAATAATTACATCTTACATCTTTACATTACATTACATTAGGAATTGATTGTGTGTGTGTGGTTGTCTGAGAGTGAGAATTTATTTTTCACACCAAGTTGTTGAGGCCCCCCAGGCGCCCCTGGTGACCCCCACTTTGAAAACCACTGAATTAAGCTACATATTTGACTGTTCTTTCCATTCTTTTGGCAGATAGACAAAATACATTCTGTGGTCTGTTTTCACACTTTGTTTTATAATTGAAATGTGTGCCGTAGAGATGACAGATTTCTTTCTGAATAACAGTGTATTTCTGTGAGACACTACTTCCCTGGTCCTGATATGACAGACATAGGTCTTAACAGAGGAAAAATGTAGATATTAAATATATTCAGATCACATTTTATAAACAAGTTCTTTGTCTGTTTAAAGTGAAAGAAGATACTATTGCAAAAGAGAAGATGGAGAAAATGGACACTTCACCGAAGACAGATATTTTGAACACACTTGTTAAAGCAGAGAAGCCTGAAAACACAGAGAAGACTGACAACAAGAAAGTGGACAATGTGGGCAAGATCCAGGAGGCAGAGAAACAGGAGTCCAAAACTGAGAAGAATGGGAAGCTTGAGAAAGGGAGTAATGCTGAAGAGACAAAAAAGGAAGTGAAGGAGGAGAAGAAGAACGGTGGTGAAAAAGTGGAGAAGACAGTCAAGAATGAGAAGAATGTGAAGGCTGCCAAAGAGAACAGTAAACCCACTGCAGCTAATGGAACTAAAGATTTGATCAGTCCTGATCAAGTTAAGGTATATCTGTAGGAAGAAGGACATAAATCTAGCTATAAGTCTTTGTATGGTTGTGTTCAACTGTTTGATGGCAAGCAAATTTTGTAATGATTGTTATATAAGAAAATTTTTTTTTTTCATGGTTTAAGAGAGCATTTGATACTAAGATACCCTTTTTATTCACTGTTTACATATGGATATAATGTGAAAACAAATGCAGTCAAACAAACAAAATTCAGCAAAACCAAGCTCACATTCCACTGGAGAAAATTCTGGTGCCCCCACCTCTAGTTCAGCAAATAAAACAGGCCCTGTGGCCAAGAAAACATCTCCTACTGGCACCAAGAAACCTCCTGGCATCACCTCTGCTCATGACGCAAAGGTGAGTAATTTTTTTTTTTTTAATTTTTGTGTTTATTTGAGCATAACAGATATTATTATATAAGTTATATAAGTTAAATAGAAGATAAAATGTAAACAACACAAGCTGGGCTTAGTTGTAAAAACATGTTGGCTAAATACATTGTTATTAAATAGTTACTAAAAGAAACATGCTCAGATGCCAAGGTATATTTTATTTATTTCAGACCTCAGAGAACAGTACTTCAGCCAAGCGTAAGCCTCCAGTTCCAAAGTTTAATGAGGCTCCAAAAGGCTCATCTGGCACCAAGACCAGTGGCTCCTCAGGTAGGATTTGGCAAAAGAAAATCTGAGCAAAAAAAATCACAATGAATGAATAATTTGTATAGCATAATTTTAGTCTCTATAATGAAACTAGAATGTCTTATTGTATTATATATTAGAAATATTCTAATTACTATAATTCAAAAACCTGCTAGCCATGTTACTAGTTCTACAACAGCAACAATTACCTTGTGGTTTATGTATTTTTGCTATGCTTTTAAATCTCAATTATCTCACTTAAAAGTTAAAACCTCACTGAAGAAGACTGCTGCAAATGCAGCCAGTGCACCAGCCACTGATGGGACTCCAGCCCCTCGGCCCTCCCGCATCACTAAACCCCCTGTGCCCAAGCAGATGCCCCTGCCAAAGAAGCCCCCAGTGCCACGAGCACCACGCAGTGCTCGAATCCCTAATGCACCCCTGCCTGATCTAAAGAATGTCTCTGCAAAGATTGGCTCCACAGACAACATGAAGTACCAGCCCGGTGGAGGCAAGGTACAGTGGTCTAGGGGAAAGATACTACACTGCGTTACAGCATTTTTTATGACTGTTGAATTTTTCTTGTCTTACATTAATTGTAAGAAAAGCACTAGATATTTAGAACAATTAAAATTATTTCATGTACAACATAAAACAATTGTTTTCAGCAACCTACATATAAAATTGACTCTAATCTTTATGAACTATCAAGTGGCTAAATAACTCTATCTGTAAAGGTTCAGATAATACACAAAAAAATGGACTTCAGCCACATCACCTCCCGTTGTGGTTCCAAGGACAACATCAAGCATGTCCCCGGAGGAGGAAACGTAAGTTTTAATATCCTTTTAGCCACATTCTGTGAACTCACTTGCAAGCATCTTGACCATAGTATTAAAATTCTCTGTCTCTCAAACTAGGACCGTATCATTGTAAGGTCATGACTTGTGTTCTACATGTGTATGTACCTTCAGAACTTAATAGTTTTCAAATACACTGAAAACTTTAATAGGTAATATAAAACAATTAACAGAAGGCACATTTCAAACTTTTTTTTTTGGAAAGGAGTTCTTCACAGAGTCTCAGAGGAACAGCAATAAGAGTTTTTCCACATGCTTAGGCTAATATTTTCCTGCTCTATTTCAAGTCAATTATGAAATATCTATGAGCAACAATTTAGAGGTCAGTTTTCACATTTTGTAATATTGAGGTAAAGGGACTGAAATCTTTCATTAGGATTTATCTGTATTATGACAGAAAATTTAATTCCCTCCTACTATAATAATTTTCAGGTTCAGATTCTGAATAAAAAAGTCGATTTAAGCCAAGTGACCCCAAAATATGGCTCCAAGGACAGCATTAACCACAAGCCAGGTAAGAGACTGATTTTTTTTATGACGACTATTCTGTATAGTGTGAATATATGTATATTTTGTTCCCCTAACCACCGGTCCATAATAGGTGGTGGTAATGCAAAGATTGAGTCTCAGAAGAGCAAGTCCAAATCCAAAACGGGATCAATGGACAGTGTGGGCCAAGAGCCAGGAGCTGACCTTGCTGAGGTAATGAAAGTCAGAAGAGTCTATTACTTGCAATGCTTTTACTGATCTACAGTATATATTTAATTTTAAAGGATATTAACCATTTAAAGGATTATTTTAATCAACTAACCAAAGTGTGTGTAAAAGAATAATGTAATAGTTAAAAAGTTATTAATAATAACCCATTTGTACAAAAGAGGCAGTTGCTATAATTAACTCTAAAACTAACTATTTCAGCTGTCTGAAATATGAATAAATTTAAATGAACTAAAGTCAGTGTGTGACTGGAAAAAATATGTAAACTGGATAAAAAATGTAGGCAAATTATTTATGTGTAATCTGTTTCCAGCAGGTAGGGGATCAACAGAAATCTGAAGGAAGCCCGCCTACTCCTGCAAACCCACCCATTCAGACCGATGGAGGGATGAAGGAGAAGGGGCTGAAGGAGAGCTCTCCTGCACCCCCACCTGCACCCTCTGAAGGACAGGGGCTCTGGAATTCTCAAAGTCAAGACAAACACATCCCTGCCACAAGTAAGTATATTTCAGGTACTTTAGTTGTTCTATGACAGTGATTCTTAACCTTTTTGCGTGCGTGACCCACTTTTAAGAGAGACAATGTTTTGTGAACCTATATTTACAATTGTTTCAAATAAAAGTTTTCCTGCGACTCCCCCGCTACCACTACCCCAGGTTAAGAACTGCTGTTCTATGACATCTGATCATCCATGTCCAGTCCACTTCATCTCAAAACATTTTCATTACTGAATATAAGTAACTATCAGGGGTCTAAGCACAGTGCTTGGTTTGTTAAGAATTTCTTTATTATTCTGATTCGCCAACTTGATGGGCAGCAGAGAAGAGACCTGAAATACAGGTCTCAAGACCTAGAAATACCTAATGTGGTGGAAAACTGCAGTGTCCAAACAAGCACTGGTGTGATAATGGTATTATAACACAGCCTTTTATGCTGTCCATTACTGACTTTAGCTTAAATTTGAGCTTAAAATTGAGACTGTCTAAACTGACAACTTTACAAATGGAAGTGTTTATCTAAACATGTTTAAATGTAAGTGTTCAGTCTGTGTTGGTTGATCTCAATTATTAATGAGCCTCTAAATGATTGCTTTATTAAATGCAGGCAAACTTGGATGTCTTAATAAATATGTGGTGTGATATAAGTGTCTAATTTCTGATTTGAGTAAATTACATTACATTAAATTAGAGGTAGATTGGTCCAATAGAATCAAGCAATTTCTCAATTAACTAAACATTTAATAATAATGTCTTAATGTACTTTACTGTACGTATTCCTTGGTTAGATTTTCAAATTTTAGAGTATTTAAAATGAGCTCATTTAAGCAAAATGCCAGAAACTTTTGACTGCCAGTGTAATTTGGTATGGTAATTTGACATTTTCCCAATGAAAACACAATTATCAAGGCATGGTAATGCCACATACATTGTTTACAATCCTTTCAAGAATTTCTCACATTTTCATTTCATTTATGCATTTATTCATTATTAGCTTTTATATAAACATAATGTTGATTTGTATGAACAAGACCAGCATTCTACTACCTCATGCCATTTTTTCCTCCTCAGATTGAATCCTACAGGCTGAGCTTCCAAGGGGATGCACAAGCTTACACGGAACCGTGGTACCAGTATCATCTCCTGGTCCCTTCCTGAGTGGCAGCCACCTTTCACCCACAATGCATTTGCAGTGTTTCTCTGAGCTCCACACTCTCCTTCGTCTCAACCTAGCCTGTTGCATATAGTAGCCAGGGAACGGGCTGGAAACCAGCACACTAGCAGAACAAAAGCTGAACCTTTTAACACATTGCCTTTCTGTCACACCATTATCAGCTACTTTTCTCTTCTTTGACCGTCTTCTCTGTTTCCTCAGATGCACAAAGATTGGATCTCAGTACAAGGCTTCGGCAGGTTTGCAGTCTCATGGTTTCAGAGCTAGCTTGGTTTCAGTGTGCAGTGCTGGATGGAAGCTGTATTAGCCTCATACTACTAACTATACAGAAACATGCACACTTATACGTTTCTTATCATTTCAAAAGTGAAGTATAGGGGTTAAAATAATCATATATAATTACGGCATCAAGTGGATGAAATTAAATGACATGAATGAATACGAATTTACCAGACAAAATTACAAAATATAAACACCCTAGGTGTACACTCAGCCAGTATTACTTTTCCCATTGGCTGCACATCTCTCAGTGTAAACTCCCATGCAGTCAGTCACTAAGGAGCCTTTATTACAAGCATGCCAAACCATATCTTTATCCCCTCTAAAATGAGGAAATCACACCACTCACTTGTTTGACTAATGAGACAGGTACAATTTTACTATAAGTTACCGTAGATTATTTT
Source organism: Ictalurus furcatus (assembly GCF_023375685.1). Lineage (NCBI taxonomy): Eukaryota > Metazoa > Chordata > Actinopteri > Siluriformes > Ictaluridae > Ictalurus > Ictalurus furcatus. Next base: position 14,472,681 of record NC_071271.1, on the reverse strand, counting down.
AACAGGAGGGGTCAAAATCATTATTTTATGCCAGCATTTGTGGTAAAGTATTATGCAGGCTCTCTAAAGGCAAGGACACACCTTTCCAACATGACTATATTTACTGTTTACTGTAACGCAGTGAACTGAAGAAATAATTCACACAGCTTACTTAGGGGTGGGAGAAGAAACCTGAGCTGAGGCAGGACATTAACACTCAACAGGGAAATAATTTGACCATGAGAATACAAAGTCACTATTTCTTCTGTTGAATAGGGAATACAGAATAGGGTTTATTTTGGTGAAATAGCCAAGCACGTGACTGACATTCTGTTAAATATATTTACTATACTATGAGGAATTACTCTTAGAAGAGAATTTAAGTGCAAAATCTGACCAAGAGTGCATCACAGTGAATATTTGAATCTATTTCATTTTCATCTCTAAAACAGCCCAGCATCTATTTTCACAGTGTGGTTTTATAAGGCAAAGACATGAACTAGTAAACTCTTCAATAAAAGTCTTTGTTTAAATAGGCCCCAATATGGAGTTATGAAATAACTGACATTTGGGAGAAAGACCATGCCTGATGCACTACCATCATCCTAGTTTATTTCTTATAACTTCCCAACTGTGACAAAATTTCCACACCCTCCACCCCCCTATCTCCTCCATACTTTTCAGCAACTTCTACCCAAGAGGGGCCTGGCTATCTAACGCAAAGCAGAATCACAAGTTCTCAAAGTTCTCCCCACTTCTGCAGTCTCCATGTCACTTAGCTGAGGGCATGGTCTGCACTCGCAATATTGACCTTGTGATTGAAAATCACTTTCTTCTAAATGCTTAGTATACTTTATCCGGATACAGTGTAAACATCTAGTGAAACAAATCAGGCCTGTTAATTTGAATTCTGCGAGAATGTTCAGGCCTTGCACAGAGGATTCGCCATTCAAGATACGTGTATTATTTTAATGTTTGTGTGCAAGCCTGTGAATAATTTTAGTAATTTATATTCAGTACTATGTGTATATGCCTTTGTGCCTAGTGTGAAGTGTGTGTGAACAGTGTGTGAACAGTGGTCACATGTATTCATGCATACAGTCATACTATCTTACTTTATGAATGATCTCATGCATAATGTCTAGCATTAATGAAATAGCTGCACCTCAACAACACATACACACAATCCAGTTCATATATAGTTCCACCTGCTAGTAAAAGACAACAAAAAGGTTTCGATTTATGTACTTTACATTATACAGTATTTTGGTATTTACAAAACAGAATACTTCTGCAATTTTTCTATTGTTTCCGTGACAAGTTAAAGGAGTTCATTACCACTAGAAGGCTGCAGAAGGTGCAAGGCACTGTAACGCAATCCATTTTTTTTTATATTTTGTAGTGCGTTTTGTAGATCAGCATGCTTAGCAAAAGTAAACAGCAATAATTTGTGCGCTTCATATTGAACATTTATCTCGATTTATTTGGTATACCATCACGTTTGCCTCTTCAATACAGAAACACAAACTCCCCATATGTTTAACATAAGCACATTTGAGCAGTTTGACATCTGGAAGACAAAGGTTGAGCACAAGTACTAGAATAATATACATGTGAATGTTATATTCTCAAATAAGCACTAATACATCATTCTTGATGTCACATTAGTTTGTGATCTGTTTAAATGACAATGCTCTGCTTATTCAGTCCTAAAAGCACAACAAAACAGAGCCAGGCACAGTATTAAGACATTGACAAGTTATACATTACTTCAGAAATATTCTGTCATTAGGACATGTTTGAAACTGTTAAAGGAAGCTGGGAGTTATTATGGTTTATGAATCAGGCATAATCTGTGTAAGGCATAAAATATTTGATGCATTCAGTGGTTTGAGATATTTCATTGGAGACATTTTGTGGTCTGCTTTTTTTTGACTGGTTGCAAATTACATTAGTTTGTGGTACCTATTTTGCCATTTCACCTACAATCACCAAACAAACCCACAAATTCTCTGAGATTGAGGTTACACAGAGATTTGGCCCTATGTACCCTAAAGTTGTCAGTTTGTGATATGGGGTTGTCACTCTTGTGTTCTGGTTGGACATGAAGCCCAAAATTGGGACAACTAACAATCTGGTTTTCAAATATATTCATCCAGGTGTACAACTTACTAACATTGTCCAATGCTATTGGTGATTGAGGAAAAAAAAATCAGTCCGGAGAGCGCATGTACTATAATGATGTTCCTCTACTGTGTTAACTAAGGGTACAAAACAAGCCACTGTAGGTTTTTTCTGAATGTGTGGCAGGTGATTCTGACAAATAGGATATTGGTGAAAAGGACCAAATGTTTTTCATGGTAACAAAGCACTGAGTTCCAGTTTATTCACCACCAGCCTTGAACAGCAAACTTCTTTTATAATTTATTATTTTGTGTTCCATGATTTGCATGCTGGGGTTTCTTCTGTTGAATGAATTTTATTGCAATTCATAAATGCTAATTTCAATGTTCTAACAGCAATGTCAGAATTTTTTTTCCCTAACATCTTGTGGGTTGGACAGAGCAACAGTGTATGCCCTAGGCCATCAGATTACTAATTGTTTAACATACGACTGTGTGGAGGCGAGAGGCACTCCTCAAATAGGTAACCTTAAACATTATACAGCAATAATAATACACGATTTTCATCCCAGCTTGGGGTGTAATTAAACCTTTCACTATATGATTAAAGACAGGAAGACTTATACATGCTTGATCAGAGTTACAGCATATTCCTCTTTTAATATCCACTCACCTGTTTAATGGAAATCAAAGTAGGACTCATGAAAGGCAGATGTGTCCTTGAGTGTCCTTTAGGAAGCAAAAGGAGAAGTATAGGGTAAAACTCATCTTTACGCCCAACAAATGTGGTTGCCATCACCTGATGCTTCTGATACGTAGAGTTTGAAGGCATCAGTCAGTCAATATCGTCTGTGACATAAAACCATAGTCTCACAGTGGATTGTATAAAGTAGAAAACAGTGACATAAGGCAGCTCCAGTACGTGTATGGGCTCAGTGTGTTTACTCACTATTTAACTCTCAATTTAGAATGAACTTTAGACATTGGTCTTGTGCTGGATGTATTGATTATTGATTTGAGCTGTTTTGCCTATTAAATGTGTACTATTTATTGTGGCTGTCAACTATTAATGTGAAAGTTGATCATTAAAAATGGCTCGCAAAAAAAAGTGTCCATTTAATTTCCTAACATACAACATATTCTAACATTTCAACATACACACTAGGGGTGAAATAGTATCTAAAATTTACTGCTTGTATATTTGCATACATTATTATATTATCAAATAATTCAGTTTGGGGAAATGAAGGACTGTTGACATGTATTTCTTAATGTATAGTAGCATAATTTCCTTCAGATATCGCATCCCAATACACACGTATCTCATCTGTAGCACATGTACAGTGCCTTATTGGGGGAATTAAAGTACTTAGCGATTCACCTGAGCAGAAGGCTGATGAGGCATGCATTTTGAACTTGATTGATGGAACTTGGAGCAGATTAACAGTTTCCCAAATCTGACATGCTTTCAAGCTATGGTGAAATGGCTAATCACTGCTCTCCATCTTCTGAGGCCCCACCATCCTGGATGAAATCATATATTTTACATACAGCACGAGTAAACATGTTTCTATGAACTGTTAAAACTTCTACATGCCATTATGTACAACCCTGAATGGTTTATATTTAGTAAAATATATACCAATCGGCCATAACATCGACCAACATCTCCAAAACAAAATGTCTTGTTGGTTGTTCTCAGTATGCAGTGGTTAGTACCTACCAAAAGTGGTCCAAGGAAGGACAAACGGTGAACCAGCGACAGGGTCATGGGTGTCCAAGCCTCACTGATGCACATAGGGAGAGAAGGCTAGCCCGTCTGGTCCGATCCCACAAAAGAGCTACAGTAGCACAAATTGCCAAAAAAGTTTATGCTGGTTATGTTAGAAAGGTGTAAGAACACATAGTGCATCACACCTTGCTGTGTAGTTGCAGACTGGTGAAAGTACTCATGCTGACCCCTCTCCACCGCCAAAAGAGCCTACAACAGGCAGGTGAGCATCAGAACTGCACCATGGAGAAATGGAAGAAGGTGGCCTGGTCTGATAAATCACATTTTCTTTATATCACGTTGATGGCTGGGTGTACACACCTTCATGAAAACAGTATTCCCTAATGGCAGTGGCCTCTTTCAACAGGACAATGTGCCCTGACACACTGCAAAAATGTTCAGGAATGGCTTGAGGAACATGACAACGATCTCCAGACAAAGATTCCCCAGATCTCAATCCTATCAAGCATCAATTGGATGTGCTGGACAAACAAGTCCAATCTATGGAGGCCCCACATCCCAACTTGCAGGACTTAAAAGGATCTGCTGCTAACGTCTTGGTGCCAGATACCACAGCACACCTTCAGAGGTCTTGTGTGCCTCAATGGGTCAGAGCTGTTGTGGTGGCACAAGGAGGACCTACATAATATTACTCAAGTGGTTTTAATGTCAAGGCTGATGTTTACATCAGGGATTCCCAAACCTTTTTTTTTTAACCAGGGACCTCTTTAACTGTAAAATGCAATTCACAGACCCTACAACACGGATTTATTTTATGAATTAATCCAACCCTTTCAATTATTCATTATTCAAATGTGTACTGTAATGTGCTGGCTATTTATTGAAGCCCTTAAGCTTATTTATTCCTAATCTTTCCACTGGAATACTAGAGAATACATTATTGTCCATTTGACATTATTCATCAAATCAGACCCCCTGCCTACATTTCAAGGACCCCTGGGAATCTCTGCACCCCAATTTAAGAACCACTGGTGTACACTCTGCTTTATCTGAGTGAATGAAGTGCAGATAAACTTCCAGATGAAATCCAATTCCTGAATTATGGAAGGAAGAGAGAGGAGAAAACATTTGATGAGTAAACTATACACAAATAAACATTCTTGTAGGACAATTACCATTTTTGACTTTATTACAAATGTACAGCTTACGAGTTTCTATTATGATTTAATTGGTTGTTTTTTTTTTTGCTTAGTTTAATTTTTTTATTTTGTACAATTAACGCTGCTAAAAGAAATTCTCCCATCAGCCATCTCAGAACAGTTATGATGAGTACAGTGCAGTGTGTTTGACTGACTTGAAGAGGCAATGCAGAATTAGGATGCGGACATGTGTGTGTGTGTGAGCGCAGGCTTTGTTCTTGTGTGCATTGATTGTATTATGGCATGAGGCTACATGGGAAAAGGCAGACATTAAACTTAAAGAACTCACACTAAAGGAGCCCAACATTGTGCTGGATAGATCAAGTCTGTGAAGTCTGTGTGCTAAGGCTCCCATTTCCCAACACACACACTCCATCTTTTCAGGCGCTAACCTCTTAACTAACTATGGTCACAATAAACTGGGTAAAACATCTCCCGAGAGCCACAGTAAAATAGCCTTGTGAAAAAGGCAAAATTAGCAATATGTTTAACACATACTCAATGATTCATTTCCATGTGCACTACCAGCGGGAACAAAGAGTCTGGAAGAGATGCCATGTAGCTATTAAAAAAAATAAGAGATGTGCAAAGTAAATGGTAAATTCTCTCAAACAGTTGTTTGACTTGTTTAAGGAAAACAATATCCCGTTCCCAAAACGAAAAAGAAATAAGGCAAGTGCATGAAATGGTTGAAAACATCAGGGCAAATTAAAATTAAGGCTTATGTAATGGAAAAAACACAAAAACAAAAATATAACACTGAAAGAATATTGATGGCATGAGTGACACAGACTGTGCCTAGACAGTATAATAAGACGATGTGTTTTACTAGCCGTCTGGTCAGAGTCAGTACGCAGTCATCTGCTGAAATGTGGATGTAATACAAAGAAGAACTGAAAAGTTCTGTTTGTACAAACACCAAACAAGCATCTGTGAAAACTTAATGTGACAAGCTGTCTAAAAGAAGCCTGAGAATTATCAACATTAGTGCTTGGTATATATGTTTTGAAAGCTCCAGTTTACTAACCCCACAATATCGAGGAGTTAATATCAGTTAAAATAACTTGGTTGTACTATGAGCCATCGAGCTCTATAGCTAGTATTCAGCAGTAGGTTGGGGGCCCTGACTGCTGCCTACAGTCTCATACACACTGGCTTTATGGCTCCAGAATCAACTAGGGGAGAGCTTTATACAGCACAGCTGTCATTTTTCCCATTACTGCAACCTGCTGAAGTGCCTGGAGAGTGAATACTGATGGTGCCCTTCCACCATCAGTGCTCACATCCATATAGCTTATATAACATTGTTCCAATCAAGAAAATAATATAAACATGTAGTATACTCAATCTGATATTTTCATAGAAGAAAAAAAAAATCTGGTCCAAAAAAATAAGTTCACATCAAAATTCTATAACTCGCTACACAGGTAAAGAAGCCATTGATACTCTCAAAGAAAGTACAGTGGAAGAACTGGAGAGGAACTGTCCTACCAGAGTGGACCTCTATGTTCCTAAACACAGGCAATGTAACGAATGAGTCGACAAATCTGCAGCTTCTATGAAATGATCGTACAATGGAGGGATTGTGAACTGTGAGATGAATGAAGAAATAGATTTATCTCCAAAAGAATGAGACCTGACCTTATTTTCAGACACTGATAAAAGTCAGCCTTAATGGCTGTAAAATCATTGCTACAGTGTCCTCATTACCATCGCTATTTCCTTTGGTTAGGATGAATGCAGACTTCTAGATTTCTACACAAACATGTCCTCCGGGAGTACAGGTGTGTTCTGAAAGATCGTGAGGATCCCAATACTGAATAAAAGATGAGTGTTCCATTTTCAAAGCTCCCCCTTTCTCGACCAAGTGATATACAATGAAATAACAAAATTAATAATAACAACAACAATACATATTTAACAAAATTCAGGAAAAAAACATCAATGACAATTATAATCATAACAATTATTTTAAAAAAGAAAACAACAAAAAAAAAACGATAGTCATAAACATTACAATAATTCCAGTGTAAGTGTTTTGAAGTCTACATCTTTGTCCCGAGAGGTAAAGGCCAATGGAGTGGCATATAAAAGTAGACATGAATCAACAAACAATAAAGAAAATAAAAACGATGAGAAAGAGCAGACCGTGTGTGTGTTAAATGTGCATGAGTCATCAGCATGTAACTGTGTGTGTGTGTGTGTGTGTGTGTGTGTGTGTGTGTGTGTGTGTGTGTGTGTGTGCGAGAGAGAGAGAGAGAGAGAGAGAGATGAATGAAAGGTGCATGTAAAGAGGGATCCCTATAACAGAAGATTAAGAGAAGTAGTGAGATGATTTAAGCCACTCCAATAAGTGTCTCCCATAAGCTTCCCTCTCTGTGTTGGTGGTGCAACCTGCATGTAGCTTCCTTTTACTTCCATTCTTTTCTCTCACGTGATTCTTACCCGTTTCATCGCTCATGAAATGACCGTCATCATCCCCTACATTCATGTCCTTCCTTTTCCATCATTTATTTCTTTCTCATCTTCAACAACCCACTGTTTTTTTGCATTTCCTTCCTCCACCACCAGTGTGTCCTGTTTTCTGTAGTGTGTCCCTGCACCCATCAAGCCCAGAGCTGGGTCACTGCTTCTTCTCGCGAGTGGTGATGGTGACGAGCTGCTTAGCGGCCTTGGCTATGTCATAGGCACACTGGATGACCTGCTGCGTGAGGAGCTGATAATCAACAGCGCTGGCCGAAGGCTCCGAGGGCGCAGCTTTGCGACACTCCACCTGCAGACGCGAGGCGCTAGAGGCCAGCAGCTTGAGGGAGGCACGCACCGCGTCCAGAGCTGGTCTCTGAGGACATAGAGCATAAACAATGAAGTCAGAAACTCAAGCTTGTTTAACAGAATGAGCTAAAGGTAAAAAGGGGACATTCACTGACCTTAGGAAAGAGAGAGGCCATCTCTGTCACAGCTGAGTGGATCTTCTCCGAGCATGGCACAAAACTAAAACCAGATTCACAGACTGTGTTACCCACAATATTCACACCTTTTCATTTAAAACACAGGAAACAAATGTAGGGCAATAGCTTATTCAGAATGGTGCCCAGTCAAAAAAGAGAAAACAGAAACCACATCAGAGAAACAAGTAAAAAAAAAAGTCTAATAACTACAATCACTGCTGTTAAAACAGTCAGTTAGTTATTTAGTTATAGTTTCAAGGCTAATTGACTGAATGGGTTTAACATGATGCTTATGTCAGGCTAATGTATTTCTTATAGAGGTCACTCCTTATCTGCCATAAAATGCATCTTATCTCATAATCAATCTTAATTGGAACTGGAATCTAACTGCAATTTTAATAAAACCACCTGGGAAATTGTTGCAATATGACAAAATATTTAAAATCTTCACAAAGTGTAGCTGGTTTTGATTCTGTGGGTGAGATGTTCAAGAATAAAAAAGCTCTCATGACCCATCTGCCTAATATGCTAAACAGTTTAATAGCTGGTTTTAACTTATAAAACTTTGTGCTATAATTATAAAGGGGTCCATTACTTTTTTCATACTCAAAGGGGAGCCCATGATATAAAAGATCAACAAAATATGTTATATAGCCATGCCAAATCCCCATTACCCAACTACTCGCATATTCCCTTCCTGTTTTGTGACTGTGTGTTGGGGTGTAGCTCCCACCTGTCATGTTTAAACTCCTGTGCTGCTCTCAGCAGTTCCTGGATGTTCTTGGTGACCTGCTCAGTCTTCAGGATGACATCCTCTGTGCATGGCAGCGTAGGATCTGGCTCTCCCACGTCTCCACTATCCTCCTCCGCTCGGCTCTCCTCCTCACTGCTGCGGCCCACGCTGCGCCCACACCCACATAAAATGCCACTTTCCATTTACCCTTGCTGACGGTTAGAAAGCTTATAAAACAATCTGCGTTTAAGGCTTTAAAAATGAGCAAAAATCTGAAACAGACTCCACTTACACAACGGAGGTGTCATATGTTTGAGTGTTGTCGTAGTCACTGTCAGTGCCACTACCATGTTTCTCTAACTTAGGGGGCTAAAGTAGAGACAACAGTATGTCAGTTGAACATCAGCTTACTTTTATATTGAATCCATTCAGACCAATGCAAGTCATTCAAAACCATTCAAAAACTGAGCTCACTGGTTGAATTCACTACCACCCCTTTTCTCCCCACTTACCATATAGCGCCCCATCTCCATGGAGGCTGACATGTGTGGCCCCCCATAAGGGGTGGGGCCTGCAGACGCCCCTTTTCGCACCTTAAAATAGGAACAAGCAACACAAGCTTAATGACAAAACTGGGGCAAACCAACACTCAGGTGAAAATACTGAAGGAAAACCTCTGCAGAGCTCCAAGAAAAGTAAATCAAGCTCTCTACAGGAAGCAGAGACAAAGATAAGATAAGATAAGGTTCATTTTAAAATCAGAAGAAAGATACAGACGGAATTATGCAGAGAAAATCAAGAAACATTAAACTGGAAGACCTGTGAGTGTTCAGAACATGGGAAAAGGGGTTGCAGTAGAAGTCTATTTAAGAAGTCAATAAAGAACAGTTCAACACTTCAAAGATATTAAAACATAAAATGACATAAAATGTATTAGAAACAAACAAACAAAAAACCCACACCCTAAAAAATTTGAAATAAGTTCAACCCATCTGAAAGCGTAAAAATCATTGCTCCACAATAATACCTAACCACCACAGAATGAGAACAAGACACAACTCACGAGTAAGCATCTACCAGAAGTTAGCATAATTATCTGATTTATAGTACTTCTCCTAACAGTATTCTCATGCTATGACCAATCTCTTAAAATCTCCATTTCATAAAAAGTTGGATTTTGCCACATTAAGAATTGATGCCTCAACATATTGTCTGCATTTTGCAAGCTTCAATAATCCTAGAACTCTGATATTAACTGAGGCAAACAAGCTTTGTGACTGCTGACTCTAATCAGCACAGCCACAACCGGTACTTATTTTATACACCGATGCCATCTCGCAGTTTGCATCCTGTAGTGACAACCTGGTCATTAAAAGGTAACAGTGCAGAGTAAGAGAAAAACAGCCACATCCACACCAATTCAGTGCATTGGTCAGACAATCAAGCACCCATACATTCCATGAACCAATTATAGTCTACATTCCCAGCTAGCTCAATCAGCAGCTAAGCACAAGATAAGCTCATCTTGAGACAGCCTCTCTTGGGATATTAGCCATAGCTTCTGATGGCACAGATACCACTGGTCAATCCCTAATAAAATGGATATATCACATTGCCTCTATTACACAAAAAAAAGCAGTTCATGCTCCTGACCATGAACGTATGGCTTTTTTTTTCCAGCAACATACATCATCTGGAGTAATTTCCAATGAAGGAAGTGCAGATTGTGCTGATGTGTGACCATGAGGTGGCAGTAAAGAGCAGTGTGCAATGTTAGTCATATCAGTCATAAACACACAAACACAGGTGTAAACATTGGCTGCCCAGGCAAAAGCGGCAGGCTACTCAGACAAAAAGAGATAGGATGGCTGGCAGTTAGCATAGAGGTCAAAAAGGTCAGAGACCAGGGATCAGGCAAGCCACTCACACTTACGCTGGAGCTGAAGGGCTGCAGGTGGCCGCTCAGGGAGTCCAGTGCTGGGCCGAGGGCTTTGGGGGCGGCCGTTCCGGGCTCATACATCGAGAAGGCCTGCCTGTCCCTCCGCAAAGGAGCTGAGGAGGGTGGAGCCAAGCTTGAGTCCCCACTGCCCACTCCTCCTGCCCCTCCTCTTACCCCCGTAGGCCAAAGGGCCGGGTTGCCACCCCCCAGAGCCCCCGCAGGCCCAGCCTGAGCCCCCTTTAGAGCTACGTTCTCCGTCTGCATCCGTGAAATCTACAGGGACGAAGGGTTGGGGGGGGTCAGCCAGAATAGCACACACACAAACATAAAACACATAAAACACGAAGAGTCATTCCAACACAAGGGTTTCAGAGAGGTACAAGTAAGGGCTTCATCATGCTGAGAGAACATCGTCATAATGGGGGGAGGATGGAGACATTAGAGTGTATGAGAGTGGATAGGAGCCATTCTCAGGGTGGGTTGAACACACACTGTAAACACATATGGATGGGTGTGTGTACAGACTTGTTCAAGTGCTGGGAAGGTCTGCAATATCATGTAATGTTTGTGTATTTGTGTGTGAGACCAAGAGAAAAACTGGCCATCAGGGACTCAAAGAATAAACAGGCAAAAGCATACATCAAACAATAAATATCTCACTCTTTTATCTTCTATACCTGTATCATTTCGCATAAACTATCCAGTTCACCATTCTTACTTATCTCCACGGCCATTACAGAAAACAACCACATGAGACTAAACATAAACCTGATCAGGTAAAGGAACAATAGTGTTAATTTGAGCACTACAGCTTGCACTCTTCAAATCTGAACATCCTCTTTGTTGGTAACTAAACAATCTAGACACAAATTAGACACTGAATTGTGGCCTTTATTAAGTTGCCCGGTCAGGATGGGCTGTAATCGTTCAGTACTCTGTCCCTGATCCTATAGGTCTGTTTGTTACATTCTTATACCTCTTTCTGAAGTCTCCTCAGCTCCTCGCTCAAGCTGTTGTTGACCTTCATGAGCTGCTGGACTTTGGCCTCAGAAGAGGCCAAGGCTTTCTTCACCTCCAGATATTCCTGCAGAGTGATGGGCCCATCTGACAGATCAGAAGAGTCCATGCTCTGAAACAAATAAACCAAAAGATACATCAAAATAAATCATAATATTTCGATGGCACCAGTGATTCCCACTGACTACGGGAATAAAGTAATGTTGCTTATAAAACAGTATAATTATTATGTCAATAGAAAATTTATGTTTAATTAGAATTCCAGTCAACAAGTGGTAATGTCATTTGCAGGAGTCCAACTGACTGGAAAAGAGCTGACAGGTCTGGGGGTTAGAGAGAGGGAGAGAAAGCTGGGAGAGTTGGGGGACCAAATATTTCAGGCCTGTGGGAAACACTGGCCTTGCTGTTCAAATAGACTCTCCAAAAGCAGTACACGTTCATGAGACAGAATATCTTTCATTTGAGTCTCCATTCAATCAGTGAGGAAGAAAACAAAGAAAGTGTTGACCTTAGATAATGTACTGACGTTTGGTTTGGTTCTCCCAAATATTTAGCCCGTTTTTCAGAAAACTGACAGGTTTTGTCATATTTAGACCAGTAAATCAACTGCAGTGGTAAAAAAATGATTAGTCAATACACACACACACACACACACACACTCTCAACTGGTCAAAAGTTTGGACACACTCATTCTTTATATTTATTTTCCACACTGCAGAATAATAATAGTCATCAAAACTCTGGAGTAACACAAGTGGAACTATGGGAATTATGTTGTAATAAAAAAATCCAAAATAAATCAAAAATAATTTTATATTTTAGCATCTTCAGTGTAGATGCCCTTTTTGCCTAGAATTTCCAGAAATGTATTCTTGGCATTTTCTCAACCGATTTCTTGAGGAGTCTCCCTGAGATGCTTTTTAAACAGTATTAAAGGAGTTCACACCTACGCTGGACACTTATTGGCTGCTTTTCAGAATATTTCGCTCCAAGGCATCCATTAAAATATTATATATATATATATATATATATATATATATATATATATATATATATAGTAAATAAAATGTTCGTTTTCTAATGAAAATAATTTTTTGTCTACAACATCGATTTCAAACATTTACTCATACACCTTCATATCAAAAGATTTTTAATATGATGAGAAACATTTCAGTCAGGTGTCTCCAAAATTTTGACCAGTAGTGTATATATAAACAAACTACATGCTACTTAAAAGCATGTATTAGAAGCATCTAAAAAAATAGTCAAGTGGTGGATGTTTCTGTATATTTGCTGCTCAAAATGATCCTGCCTATTAGTGGTCAGAGTTTACGGGTTTAAATGAGACACTGGTTGAAGTCTCTTAACCAGTAGATATTTTCATAAGCAGTTTGTAATCAGGTTTAAGAATAAACTACTGATGTATTTGCCTTAAAATATTATTTGGTGCAATAATGCTGTACATAAACTGCTTTACAACATTTTATAAAGGACTTGGATAACATACTGCACTTCCACATCACTTTTATGCACTTGAAAGCTACAATGCATAAGATTCATTAATTAGTCACAGGTCAAAAATACTCTATAACCTGATGTTCCTGAGCAGCTGAAGATTTATTCTCTACACTGTTTTACATAGTGAGCTGGAGTGAGTGGGCTAGCTTGTGCTCATCACCATAGCAGATGCAGATAGACAGGAAACTGTGCACTTTGAGATAATAGAAGAGCAAGCAAGAGGTTTTGCTCTTACGCTTGCTAATCAGTAACTCGGTCACATTGATGTGCACAATAACGTTTTTTTCTAATAATGCTTCTGTAATATAGAGGAAAATGCAACAGATAATTATATCCTGAGTCACAAATACTTGGGCCATGTCTCAAACTGCACACTACAGTTTTAGTTGCTCCACTGAGTCGTTACTATTTAAGCATCCTTGTTGGTGCACATTGTGTGGTTTGGGATGCAGCCCTGAATTCTCTCTCACGATGTACTGACTTGGCACTCGCCACCATGAGATTAATCTGCACAGAAGGGGACAGTGCATCCCACATTATGAATGTTCTTCCCAAATGCAACAGCATTTTTCTACCAGACAGGACAAAATTCCAAAAACCTAAATGTAGCTCATTAGGTGAAGAAATTCTCTCACCTTGGGACTTTTTTCCCCCCATAAAGAAACTGTATAACACACACATTTCTTTTTTTTTTTTTCTTTAAATCAAAGCTGTGCTAGCAAATCTCCAGGACTAAGCAGGATAAGAAGCATTCTCTCAATCTCAGGCAGGCCACTTCCTGTGTGGGGAGGGAGCGTGTTCAGACACAGCTTCCTCTTTCCAGCTGCAGAACAATAGCTCACTGTCATCGTTACTTATTCGGCCTTTTCATCATTCTACAAGTATGAGGCAGGGCTGCAGACACTCTTGCAATGCATGCTGGGACAAGCTGTGAGCTGTGACCCAACTTGCTGCTGCTCTATAGACCACAGTAGCTAAATCTAATATTACGGCTCTGCAATTTGACGGCATCATATCATGGCACAATAAAATCATGATACAAGTTTTTCCATCATTAAATACCATCATTTTTCATCATCATCATCATCATCATCATCCTTTGTTCAGTGCTGTAAAATATAAATGACTTAAAAACATTAAAAACTACTAACTGTTTCATTCATGGCCAGATTTATGCACAGGTTAACGTTAGTTGGGGCAGGAGGAGGCCCTCAAATTCATCAAATGCCATGAATAAATATTTAGGTTTTCAGTCTAGTGATCTGAATATTTTCAAAGAAATAGTGCTACTGAGTTGTCCAATTTCAATACTGTGTTGAAATCGGTGCTTAGATTTGCTTAGTTGGTGCAGTCATGTGGGCTTTTGATATTAGCTAGCTAACTGTCATAATGTCAGATACGAGACAACATGACTGCGTGCATATGGATATGGAGCAAAATACAAATAAATCCTGATGACATAACTTCTAAAATGTAAGGGCCTACCTGTGTAGTATATTTTAAGGATTTCATTTGGACCAGCATTATCATGGCTTGTTCCATGGGCTACACTGTTGCCCGTTAACAATCAACAGTGGAGGGAGTTGTGTTTGGCTACATAGAGGTTCGATTCAGCATTGTGTGTCTCTCTTCTACTGCAGTAATGTTAGTTACATATTCAGACATCCAGCTATTTCTGGTCAATAGTGTCCAAACAGCATGCCAAACTATTCTAAGAATACATGTTTTGAATGTGACATCAGAAGAAGAACCAACGGGTTCAAAGCTAGTAGAACTTATATAAGTTATTATATATATATATATAAATATAAATATAGATATAAAAATCTCTCATACAAAAAAAGAAGATCTTTTCCTACTCATCTTTTTCTGATGAGCCTCAGACTGAACCATTTTTGTTCCAGCAGATTTATGTGCACGTTGAAGAGCTGACCTTAGCACGGTTGTTGCGCTGAGCGTTGGTGTTGTTCTGTGCCGTTATTTCACTGTCTGTGTCCTCATCAGAAGCTACGCTATCATAGTCGTGCTGGTCATCATCTGCCTGGCTCGCATCTAGAGGCTCTGAAACGCTCAGCAGTGTTAAAACACAGACACACACACAAGCACATATACTAACACATACAAGCACACATACAAGCACACATACAAGCACACATATACAGAGCTGGAAAGATTATTTCAGCCTCAAATTGCCAGCTCTACTTTATTATTTTAAGCTAAGATGTACAGTAAATACAATACCTCATCATCCTGTGCATCTGTAGCACACGTGTGATTACCACTGACAATTATTTCAACATATTTCCCTATACTGAGAAGAGAAAAGAAAACCTATTTACGGAAACTGTAGTTACAACGGAAGTCTAATAACAGCAGGGCTATAAACGCCACCAGTAAATGCCACCCATATCACTTGGAGTATCTGATTTCCACTTGATCTTTTCTGCCCATAAATGTTTGAATCTTGGAATTATTATTAAACTCTCATTTTTGTGTATATGCAATTCTGTGTGCTGGTCTCCAGGGGTAAACACCACCACACAATGAGCTATTAGTATATTTTTAATATATACTCTGGCATACTGTGAAAAAAGGTCACAGAACTGCATCCTGAAAACTTATTACAGAGAGTAGTTTGAAGAAGTCAGTGGTAAGCAAATGTGATCTCATGTGATTGCCCTATGGCAACAAGAAAAGATCTGTTGTTGGTCATCGGTCAAGTCTGTCAGTCAAGTGGTTCTTTCTATTAAAGTAGGAGGCACTTGACAGTGTTTACTAAAAAGCATAACCGACTCTAGCAAATGCATGACCACATAAGTAAACATTACGAATAAGTGTCTACTAAGATTTCAAATAACATTTGAAATATGTGTCTTCATAAAGAAAAATTCAATTCTATAACTTTTTATATAGATGTAGATATAGATCTTTGAGTCAGACATGACAAAATATCTTATCAAAGCTGTTCTTATGGAGTTTCCCCCCAAACACTAATACAGTAAAAACTAATTATGGCCATTTACACGTTCCCTAATGCATGAGCAAGTGGAAAGTGTGGCACTTCCATGTTTACATATCCACCACTTATAATGGCATAACCTTCTGAAAAGGTAGTTCACTCTCAAAAAGAATAAACTGTACAGATTCAGAGGTTAATTTACAAATACATTTGACTGAAGAATTTCTAAAAGCTTTCTACAAAAATATGTTTTGCATAAACATGTAATGACTGTTTTAATTTGTCATTGTAAGTTTGAGGAAAACAAGGTCTATGTTGTCAGGAGAGGGAAATGAGTTTAAAATGTGATAATCACACACAAGTTACAGAAAGCGATTAGGCTGGGGGAAAAAATTCTTTATGAAGCTATGAGAAAGGAATGAAAGATCTCTCACCAGTGGGACTTGTCAGGCCTTTGCCTTGTTGCCGCCGCTTGGCGTCGCTGAGAATGTCGATGATTAGTGTAGCAAACTCTCGTGCATTAAAGCGCGCCAACTTCTGTCGGCCCTGTGGAGGAAAAACTGACTTGTCAAGACTGCCGCGTGCAAAATGCAAAAGCATACAGCAAATGTGTCAGTGCTTAAAACGGCCACACATCCCATTCAGAATATAGGCAAAACTAGCTAAAATGCTGGGAATATTGTTGACGTGGCAGTGTGTACAAGGTTTGACCAACTGCATGTGTGTGAGAAAATCATTCCACATGATTTATAAACACAGAACGCAGCAAACAGGACATGCTCTGATTGGCTAATCACCGCATGGAAAGCATGCTGCATGCAGAGCCACAGTAGTTTATTATAGTCAAGGCAGTGGTATAACAAGAGCAAGAAAATATACAATAAAGCGAGAGAGTTAAAGAGTGGAAATGTTGAGTAAAGAAGGCTACCAGTCATAGTGCCCTCTTTCCCTTTCCTTCTGTGCAGTGACTAGCACAGGCCCTATGTCATTGTAAAACCACAAACTATTTTTAGACCTGGGCTTTTATGTACTGCACTACTCCTCTCTCCATACAGCCCAAATATCAAGGCAGCTCTGCCCTTCTCTTTTTCCTCCTTGATTCCTCCTCAATATCTACCTGATCCAGGCTTGCTACCCACATCTGGGCCACACTCTCATTGGCTCTTCACAACAGGCTGGCTGACAGCAAACTTGTGTGCGTATTACCTGGTTGCGTGTGGCCGAATATTCGGGGTTGACAGGCAAAAAGGGCACAGCACTCCTCTCCGTAACCAGCGTACTATGGTTCTGAGTCGTTAGCCACACTGTGAGCAGGACAGAAAACAGAGCATTAGCAGAAAGTAAGATGTGGTACAGTATTAAATGCAAGGTCATCTTACCGCCTACTCCCACACACACACACACACACACACACACACACACACACACACACACATAGTCCTGCACAGATGTGGGATGTTTAAAAGAACTCTTACTTAAATAAATAAATAAATAAATAAATAAATAAATAAAAACAGACTGCCTGCTTGTGTATGTGTGTGGCCCCTTGCTTTCTACCTAGTGCTGCTTACCTGCAGAGATTCAGCCTGCAACCCCAGCTGCCACGACTCCTGCCTCATAGAGGAGGAAGGAGGGAACGAGAGACAGAAAGAAAGAGGAGGAGGAAGAGGAGGAGGAGAGTAGTCCTGAGGCACTCTTTCACTGACTCACTTGTTCTCTCTCTCTTCCCTCCCTTTCTTCCTCCTCCAGCCTCCCTCCCTTCTCTGCAGCTGGACTGCTTAGCCAGTGCCTTCTATAGTCAATGTTTATACAACATCAAGTGATGAGTGAGGGGGAAAAAAAAATAATGGAAAGGGAAAAAAAAGAGAAGTGTCATACCCGCATCATTCTCCCTACGGTCAACCTCATCATAGACATCCATGGCCAGCTCCTCAAACAAGCGGTTATTTAGCTGTGTGTGACACAAACAAAATATCAATGCATGCCATTAAACTTCAGGGGACACCAGAGTGAAGTGCTGAGGCTCTCCAGAAGCACAAAGGTAAGCAGAAACAGGCGCTGGGTGTGCACAGACAACGGGAGCACACAGATGAAGCTTTTGGGAGAAACACTGCAAACCAACAAATCATTTAAACACTAAAGAGAGACTAAAATATGTATTTACAAATCTACCTCACACCAAGGCCTTGAACAGACTACCACTTCTTGCTAAATGGTCAACATGGACTCTCGCCATGATAAATACCCCTTTTCCACTGACATAGTTCCGATGCTGGAACCAAAACTTTTGTGTAACCATACTTTTGTGTGAGAGTTTAATAATCCACGATGTAATAACAACAACAATCACGGAGTACTTTACAAAGTTATAAATCTAACTGGGAACATATTTTCATGTCCAAAATCGAATGCTTTGACCTATGTTTGTGTAAGCGTGGAGCTGCTCAAAAGAAAGTTTATTGCCGGAAAATAGATTGTTACATAATAACCTTTAAATCCCCGAGTTCACAGTTTCAGACCATAACCACTGTCGATTTTGCCAGCTGAAAACTGGTTCTTGTGGTGGAGAAGTGCAACGTGGTGCTAGTTTGGGGCACCGGCTCCAGAACCAGTGCCAGCACCCTGTCAGTGGAAAAAGGGCTAAGAGGGGCAAGCTCTCTCACCTGCATCCTGAATACTCACCGCTTGAAGCTTCTTCTTGGCGGCCTTAGCCAGTTCAGACAGGTCCAGGCTACACAGAGACAAAGACACAGACACAGGAGTAAAAGGACACCAGAAACATACAGACAGAGAAAGATGAGGAGAGAGATGGGGAGAGAAAAATAGGTGAGGGTGGATGGAGCATGACATTGGGGCAAAAGAGGTGTCAGGGTCGGAAAGAAAAAAACAGGCAGAACAGGAGCTCAGGTTTGATGAAGCTCTCTCAAACATGTCTATTAAGTGAATTGGCTGTTGAAGTATTGAAGTATCAACAGATACCATAATTAACTGATTAGGAATTGCAGTTATTTAAGAGCCCAGTGCTCTATTCGCCTGCTTCATCTCTCCAGACACTGGCAAATAAAGGATATATGAAGAGGAAAGGGAAAGAGAGAGAGGTTATGGAGAGGGGAATAAGAAGAAGGTGAGATACCTCTGTGTTGGGCACTTAGGGCGCGCTCTGCCTCCACAAAGAGCAGCAAGATGGAGAAAACAGAGAATGTGTGAGAAAGACAGCCAAAGAAAGACCAAGATACACACACATACACAGGGACAGAGAGAGAAAGAGAGAGAGAGCATGAGAAGGGGACAGAAAGACAGAGAGAGAGATGGATTGACCCCATATAAACACTCTTGCAGTACTGGTCAGTTAAGTGTGACTGTCACACATCTTGCTGTGAGCAGCAAAGGCGATAAAACATCAGACAGCAGTCAGCTTTAAAGCAGGAGTGCGCACTGATGTAAACTGACTGTCGGCATGGCGCAACCTGCTGGCCAACACACTCAAATACAATCGCTGGCACATCAGCTTGGCATGGCAATGGCATTCAAAGCACACATAAGTCAAGAATCATTCAAGTAAATTCCAGTCACAAACACACAGTTATCCACACCTGTCTGCCATCTGAGGGATGATATAATGTCCATTCTTGTGATCTGCAAAAATAAATCAGATCAAATGTTAAAATGATATCATCAAATCTTTGATTACTGTTATTTGTCATACAGGGTTCTTGCCCTGTATGACAGGCAAAGTCAAACCTTTGCCAGGTTTCTTTCCAGACTGATACCAAGACTTTGGCATCTAAGCTCAGTTTTCTTGCTAACTGTAAAGCCCATGAACACTTTCATGAAAATGGATGTGCTACATTAGTCCAGAAAATAAGGTTAGGTCTGACAACGGATTAAGACTTTTGATACTCTGGGTTTTGGTATCTTAGGTCTTCCAAATTGTTTCCATACTTTCTTGGGTCTGGAAATGCAATAAATTCTGTCCTATTCCAGACCTGGGCAAGAACCCTGAAGTAAGGGTTTGTCCAGAGTGAGGTCATCCACCACTCTTAGAAGAGCAGCTGAGAGTTTACCTGGACGGCGGCCACACAGATAGAAAGCCAGCCTGTCTGTGAGCTCATACTGACACTCCACCAAACGCTCGGCTAACTCCACCTGGCCCGCTTGCCTGTGTAACAAACGTGCACAATAAGGGACGAGAAGTACGTGAGAGACAAGAGCCAGCAAATATGCATGGTTTCCTAGCAAGAGTAATAAAATCAGCCAAAAAAAGGAGAAACTGGGTTAGACGGTCTCTTTCCAGTGGATTCTGATCAAGTGCATGTGTACCTGGCATAATCCATGGGTGTGCGTCCGTTAATGTCTGGCGCTCCGGGGTCAGCCCCGTACACCACAAGCAGCTCAGCCTGCAGGACCTGACCTGCTTTAGCAGCCACGTGCAGAGGAGTGGTGCCTTTCTCCTGCAGTCAGTGTGAGTAAGGGAGAGAGAACATGAGCTTACAGCTACAGCAATGCAGGCTACTGAGCTGATATTAGTGTACTAGTATACTAGTGATACTGAGCTGAAATGTAGCACGATTTCCATACACCTGGTGGTTGTTGTTTCTTTTTTGTTTGTTTTTTGTGTGTCCATGACTGTGTGGAGTTTGGGCTTACATTACATAATCTGGAGTACTATCAGAAATGTGTTTACTTTTTGATGGAAACATGTCTCATCAACATCAGAGGAAGACATTAATAATGAACAGTGGAAAGAACAATAAGGACTTTCACAGTGTAGCAACTAAATGCCTAAAATACCCCTGGGGCATCCTAGAAATTTCCTAGTGTTTAAAAAATAAAAAGGTTTCAATGTTCCATTATAACTATTAACCACAGTTACTCTTTAGTGCAAAAGAACGTTGTGTCTAACTCTTCTTTCTGAATAATATCACAGTAACCTACATTTTAAAGAAAAAACAAAAACACATTTTACTTCCTTCACATTGCCTCAGTTTACACTACAAGCCTTATTGCTTATTTTTGCTGTTATGCTGATATTCAATGTTTTTTCTCATTTGTGAGTCTAAGTGCCTCATACCCATCATTAGTGTGAATATTAGCGATACGACTCATCGCTGCAGTACTGATAAAATGAATGAACTAGTAACACAAGCATTCATGCCAAAGATTAGGAAAATAATGCTGGCTGGATGCTACTACCTGCTACTGGTGAATATTCTACATAAAGTGATACCCAGCTGGTTTGGGTTAAGAAACCTGCATAACTGTCAAATATGTAGCACACGCTTGCAGATCATTTCACCATGTTCTGTTACCCTCATTCATAATGACCAAGAGTCATTCAGCATGTATGCCTTCTCCTAAGACCATCTCCACCCACCAAAAAAAACCTCAATCACAACTCAGCTGCAAAAGATTCCAAAAGCACAAAAGTGGGGACAAAATTCTCAGAAATAAAAAAGATTGTAATAAAAAAAAATATATAAATCTGCTAAAAATATATAACTAATTTGTTTTTGCAATATTATATATATACATATATATATACATATACATATATATATATATATATATATATATATATATATATATATATATATATACACACACACACACACACACACACACACACAGTGGGGGAAACAAGTATCAAACACGTCAACATTTTTTTCAGTAAATATATTTCCAATGAGGCTATTCACATGAAATTTTTACCAGACATTGGTATTAACTCAAGAAATCCGCAAATATAAAGAAATCCAAACATTTAAGTCCATAAATGAAGTTATGTGTAATAAAGCAGAATGACAGGAAAAAAAGTATTGAACACACTAACTGAAATTTATTTAATACTTAGTAGAGAAGCCTTTGTTTGTAATGACAGCTTCAAGACGTTCCCTGTATGAAGAAATTAATCTGCCGCAGTATTCAGGTGTGATTTTGGCCCATTCTTCTAAACATATTGTCTTTAAATCTTATTCAATTGGATTCAAGTCAGGTGAGTGACTGGGCCATTCTAACACCTTGATTTTTTTCTCTGAAACCAATTGAGAGTTTCCTTTGCTGTATGCTTTGGATCGTTGTTCTGCTGGAAGTCCACCCACGTCTCATCTTCATCATCCTGGTGGATGGCAGCAGATTCTTCTCAAGAATCTCCCGGTAAAGGGCTCCATTCATCTTCCCTTCAATTATATGAAGTCTGCCAGTACCATGTGATGAAAAACAGCCCCACACCATGATGCTTCCACCTCCAAACTTCACTAAAGTATAGTGTTTTAAGGGTAATGTGCAGTGCCATTTCTTCCCCAAAAATGGTGTGTAGTATGACAGCCAAAAAGTTCAATTTTGTTCTCGTCTGACCAGACTACACTCTCCCAGTATTTCATAGGCTTGTCCAAATGAGTTGTAGCAAACTTTATACGAGCTTCGACATGCCTTTTCTTTAGTAATGGAGTCTTGCAGGTGAGCATGAGCAGTGGAGTGCATTGCCTATTGTTTTCTCTGTGACGATGGTACCTGCTGCCTCCAAGTGTTTCTGGAGCTCTTTCCGAGTGGTCCTTGGGTCTTGGGCTACTCTTCTGACTATTATTCTGACTCCCTGGTCAAAAATCTTGCGAGGAGCTCCTGTGCGTGGCCGGTTGATGACGGACTGATGTTGCTTCCACTTGCGGATAATAATGGCCCCAATGGTGCTTACTGGAAGATTCATTCGTTTTGAAATACGTCTGTATCCGATTCCATCAATATGTTTTGCAACAATAAGGTTGTGATGGTTTCTTGTGTGACACCTTCGTAATAAAAAGCCTTTTTATAGACCATCAATTTACTAACCCAGCTGATATTAATTTGCACAGATAGGAGGTATAATTACTTTCTAACTACTTATGGATTTCAGCTGGTTCCTTGCCTTGGAGAACTGCTTTTTCTTAGCGTGTGCAATACTTTTTTTCCTATGTCATTACACTTTATTACACATAACTTTATTTATGGACTTTAATGTTGTGAATTCTTTATATTTGCGGATTTCTTGAGTTAATGCTGATGTCTGGTGAAAATTTCATGTGAATAACCGCATTGGAAATATATTTACTGAAAAAAAATATTGACGCGTTCAATACTTATTTCCCCCACCGTATACTTAGATTTTGATACAGAATATTTAGCTTGTGGATCTTCATAAGCAAGTGTGACAAATTACTGTGTTTTCCTTTCATGCAATACAGCCAAGTTTAACCAAGCCAGCTAATAAGCCATGTGGAGAATTCGGTTTGTGATCTCATTTAAACGCCCATCGTCCGTTTTAGATAATCATTAAGCTCTCATTAGCCCACATGCTACCAGTATTAAGACTTACAGGATGAAAGAAGTTGGCCTGAGCGCCAAGAGACAGCAGCCGCAGACATGTCTCCAGACTTCCTGTCCGCACACTCGAATGTAGTTGCTGTAAGCAGGAGACAGAAAGACAGAAAGAGCGAGAGATTCTGTCAATCTTCTCATTAAAGCTACTCAACAGAAGCAGCTTGCATTATTTGCAAGGAGGACCTCATTAAGAGCATTACGGGGGCTCCTGCAGTGACTGTCTGTTAATTCTCTCACTTGGGAGTAGAGAGCAGAAGGGAGATAGGCTTTGCCTCCCATCAGGCTACGTTGACCTTTCAGCATTTCCTCACCTTGCTGAGATCCTTGCTGGTGACCCCATCATCATCACGACACGGCAGTTTGTGGACAAAGGCTAGCATCTGATACTTGGCGCGAATGAACTCTGACTTGGTGGGGCTATAGGAAGAACACAATAATATAACTGACATCATCTACAAACAATACATGAATAAAGCAGGCAATATCTGATTAATAAATGCAAAAAACAAACAACAAAAATAAGTTTACATTTACATTTTTCTTCTAACTTTCTATCTAACATCTATTAGACAGGAGCTATTATTTCACAATGTACTCCTAAGAAAATGAATACAAGACCCCATATCTATCTCTGTCCATTTTATCATCCATCTAAGCCATCATTCATTATGGTTTAGATGGATGATTATAATCAATCATTTATTAAGCCTGCACTTAAACAAGTAACATTATCCTGACAGACTGAGGGAAGTATAAGGAGGATGACATATTTGTTTTTCTTGTCAGTGAGGTTGTATTTTAAAGCAATATTTGCTAAAATTGTATTGAATGCATTGATACCGATATTGAAAAACCTATCAAATCGAGCCTTTACATATGAAATTATTTCAGCCTGAGTAATAGAGCTCGTATGAGATTTAATGACAAGATGACGTTCGATATAAGGCTTTTGTGATGAGTGTAGTATTGTCAGTCTGAAACAACATTAACTTGCCTAGGGAAATGACAAGTTGTATAAGGTCTAATAATGACTCCATACTATGAGTAACAAAAAGAGCTACCTTATAACCATTTAACTGAAACCTTTTGAAATGTGCACTGCTTTTTAATCTTTGTATACAAAACAC
Organism: Ictalurus furcatus; assembly: GCF_023375685.1. Lineage (NCBI taxonomy): Eukaryota > Metazoa > Chordata > Actinopteri > Siluriformes > Ictaluridae > Ictalurus > Ictalurus furcatus. The sequence goes on along the minus strand of NC_071271.1, from coordinate 14,448,054 downwards.
GTTAGGGAGATTAAAATCTGCTGGTCTTGACTTACTGGACTTTATCTTGTGGGTTAGGTTTCCTGCGACCACTCTGAACCTGCGCAGGATCCAGGAGTGAATGCTCCCAAATGGAGTTAGCACCATTACTGGCCAGCGTCTGCACCATCTGAAATATTCACACGGAAATGCTATATCCTGACTGCAATAACATGTCTTGCTCAGAGTGCTGCAGGTGGTTCGGTGACTATGCGTACCTGTAGTAAGGAAGGTGGCCAGCCACTGTGGCGCAAATGCTTTACGATGGAGATGTGGCGTCCGAGGCTCCGGTGCACAGAGCAGCACTCATCACAGATCAGCACCCCTCTGTTTATACTGCTCCAACCTGGATCTGGCAAGGCAGAGAAACACAATGAGAAAGCACATTCCATCACTCAATTTCAGCTGCAATGCTTTTAATGGGTGAAGAAAACGCACCAAAAGAATTAAAAAGATCTCATATTGTTACTACAGAACAAAGTAAATCGTTCCAGAAGATAGGCCTGTCAAAATAATTACGTTATCCACGTATCCTACGGTATATGGACATGACCTCAATCATTTTTGCTGACCTTGATATTGGCCGTTGTTTTTATGTGCACATTACTTCACATAAGAATGAAAGTCACCAACATTTTAGCCTTTCGCGCTGCTTCCGTCCTCTCGTCTGCTCTAGGGCTTTCGAATTAAAATTCGAACTTCAGATGTTTGTTGAATTTAAGATAAAAATGCACATTTGAATTTAAGATGTGCAGCAAGCACTTGCACTGATTTTAATTAAAACATACTGTTGAAAAAAAGGACGCAAGATATTAACAACACACTAACTGTTTTATGAAGAAGAAAAATGTAGAAAGAAATGTTCTAGTGTTTCAAATAATCCAGTCATGGTCAATAATGTAAGAGATTGACCTGGTTAAAATGAGCTGAAGCTGGACAGTGAATGAGTACCGGTAAACTGAAGAGCTTTACTAGCGGGTTAATTAACTCACACAAATTAATCCTGAAAATTCTTGAGAATTAAACCTTCATTGCTCTTTGAAAGAGTGTACTTGCATTATTATGCTGTTATATTATCATTATATCGGTGGCATAAAATTGTCTTAAAATGTCAACAATATGGTTTATCGCTATTATTTCAGGGAGAGTATATCTATCATCCAACAAAAGCAGTTATCATGACAGGCCTAACGTTTGCACTGACAGATTTAAGTTATAACTACAAATTACACTTACATAGCACAGGTACAGCTTATATGGTAAAAACATGTTAACAAGTAAAACTACATTTCTCTCATTCAGCAGATTCAAATGCAAAACTAGTTATCATCTCAGTAGGGTTGCACGGTATACCGCTACTACAGTAGTACAGTATCACGATACTAAAGCTTCAAAATACCACCGATGCCAATGTATTTTTTTTTTTTTTTAAACGGTAGTATAGACAATACGGTAGTACTGTAAGTAATGTACGTGCAGTAGTTAATACTATTTTCGCTAAAACGACACATCTCACTGCTTTTGCATAACACACAAAGTTTAGTGACACTTCATTTAACCTAAATTCTTTACCTTAATCTTTAAAGATTTCCTGTTTGCTAGCAAACGAGCTAACGTTATGCTAACCGCTGTGTGTAAATAATAAAATTAGCCGTGTTTGATAGTAAGCGAGTTAACATTCACAATTTTATGATATTTTTTTTTTTGGAGTTCGTTTCCAAATTCAGTCATTTATTCTTAACTTTGTGTTCATTCTTAGTTTTCTGAGGACTATTTCCATTTGCATGATTTCATTGCTCTAGGGAAAAATAGATGAAATATGTGGCACATTGAATTAGTTGCTTGCCAACTGTATGATTGTTCTTGAGTTTTTCAAACAGCCAGCTATTCATTCTCATTAACGAAAATTTGGTTTGTCTTTTTTATTTTATTTATATCTGTGTATTTCTGTAAATTTGGTTCATTTTGTAGATTTGACTTATGAACTAACACAATATTGTGTGATACAATACTATACCAGCTGAAGTATCATAAGATATGTTTACGGTATTGTGACAACCTTATTACATGCTAATAGTTAAGTGTCTGTGGTTAGTTTTAAGCTCGCTACTCATATGTAGTTTAAGATAAACATTACACCCTGACTCTCACGCAACTTAGGTTCATTTTGGTGCAGCTGGCTGCAGGTCACTGAGGAAGTAAATAGGTCAAACGCCAACAGCAGAGATGCAAAGGCAATTTTAATTTTCTTTCATTTTTTCTTCCGTAGTATGTTTTTGGTGTCATGTATTGCAATTAGAGCTGCAACAACTAATTGATAAAATTGATAATAATCATTTATGAAAATCATTGTCAACGAACCTCATTATCGATTAGTTGGTTAACTAATCTATAACGTTGGGGTATGTTTAGTCATTACGTTACTTCTGTTCTGAAAACAAGCATCAGAAAGTAAATACTAAAGTTGTGTCCCAAATGACGTACTATACACGTACACTATGCACTATACTGTCTAGTGGATGAATTTTAGAAAGGTAGTGGCTTTATACTAACCAGAAGTATAAGCCGTTTCCCAGTCGATGGCACATGACGTCAAACGCATGTAATGCAACACCATTAGCTTTAGCAGGTACCCAGAGTCAACGACAATATATATATAGAAAATGTATAAGGGCTGCAACATCTAATCAATAAAATTGATAATAATAATTAAAACAATCGACAATGAATGTCATTATGGATTAGTCGGGTCTGTGGCGTCACTGTGAAAAACCCCGTCAGTGACGTCACTTCACAATGATGGAAAACGCATTTCTATGTATAAAACCCATCTGGAAAACAGCGGTGATCACCAAGTGAGCTGCTGCGGGAAAGTGCACAGTCCAGGTTGTCCAAAACGTGAGAATGTTTTATATTAAGCGCTTCAAAGAAACTCGTAAGTGTATTAACATGGCTTGTCGTGTCAGACGCTGCCACAGACACGTGTGCTGTTTAATGTGTTCCACACGTTTTCTTTAGTGCAGAAATCACATTTATACCTTTATATCCTTATCTGTAGATGTTAGAAATTCACACCAGTATTTCAATTTTACATAAAGGCTTGTCCTGACAGCGAGAGAGTCTCCATTAAACTTCACTGAATGAGCTCAAGTCCACGCATGCACGTCAATCAAACAGCGCACCATAACTCTGAGTAAAATATTCATTTTGATCAAATATGTTGTTTGATGCCATATTTAGCAATATTAAGTAATGGTGTTTTTATGAGAGCAGTAACTGTAATGGGATTATAACATTAATTGTAATAGTATATAAATGTAAGAAGTGTCATACATTTACAGAATAAAGGAACATGGTGCTGTGTTCAAATGAGTGAATGTGTTACTGCAGAACATTCAACCCCTTATCAGTTAACACTTAGCTTGTGCTTTTGTTTTTCTTTTTTAGCGTTTTAATATAGTGATTTAAATTCTGCTTTAACGCTTGACAACAATCAGTTGGGTTTTTTGTTTTCAAAATATAATGTTAATATTTTAAAAATCCTTTGCACGGTGAACAGCATAGCCCACATAGATACATTTAATACCTTTTTCATAGCCTTCAATTTGCACAACGTTTGAAGGACAACATTGAGCAGAGCGTGATATAACATGTATGTGAACAGAACATGAAATAACAATAATAATTTTTTTTAAAATACATAAAATAAAAATTGGCCTTTTAATCCAACTAATCGATTAATTTAAATAATCTACAGATTAATTGATTATCAAAATAATCATTAGTTGCAGCCCTACATACACATTTTTGTAAATATCTGATTATATCTTTTCATGTGACAACACTGAAGAAATGACACTTTGCTACAATGTAAAGTAGTGAGTGTACAGCTTGTGTAACAGTGTAAATTTGCTGTCCCCTCAAAATAACTCAACACACAGCCATTAATGTCTAAACCGCTGCCAACAAAAGTGAATACACCCCTAAGTGAAAATGTCCAAATTGGGCCCAAAGTGTCAATATTTTGTGTGGCCACCATTATTTTCCAGCACTGCCTTAACCCTCTTGGGCATGGAGTTCACCAGAGCTTCAGAGGCTGCCACTGGAGTCCTCTTCCACTCCTCCATGACAACATCACGGAGCTGGTGGATGTTAGAGACCTTGTACTCCACCTTCCATTTGAGGATGCCCCACAGATGCTCAATAGGATTTAGTCCATCACCTTCACCCTCAGCTGCTTTAGCAAGGCACTGGTCATCTTGGAGGTGTGTTTGGGGTCGTTATCATGCTGGAATACTGCCCTACGGCCCAGACTCCGAAGGGAGGGGATCATGCTCTGCTTCAGTATGTCACAGTACATGTTGGCATTCATGGTTCCCTCAATGAACTGTAGCTCCCCAGTGCCGGCAGCACTCATGCAGCCCCAGACCATGACACTCCCACCACCATGCTTAACTGTAGGCAAGACACCCTTGTCCTTCTACTCCTCACCTGGTTCCCGCCACACACGCTTGACACCATCTGAACCAAATAAGTTTATCTTGGTCTCATCAGACCACAGGACATGGTTCCAGTAATCCATGTCCTTAGTCTGCTTGTCCTCAGCAAACTGTTTGTGGGCTTTCTTGTGCATCATCTTTAAAAGAGGCTTCCTTCTGGGACGACAGCCATGCAGACCAATTTGATGCATTGTGCGGCGTATGGTCTGAGCACTGACAGGCTGACCCCCTCACCCTTTCAACCTCTGCAGCAATGCTGGCAGCACTCATACGTCTATTTCCCAAAGACAACCTCTGGATATGACACTGAGCACGTGCACTCAACTTCTTTGGTCGACCATGGCGAGGCCTGTTCTGAGTAGAACCTGTCCTGTTAAACCGCTGTATGGTCTTGGCCACCGTGCTGCAGCTCAGTGTCAGGGTCTTGACAATCTTCTTATAGCCTAGGCCATCTTTATGTAGAGCAACAATTCTTTTTTCCAGATCCTCACAGAGTTCTTTGCCATGAGGTGCCATGTTGAACTTCCAGTGACCAGTATGAGGGAGTGTGAGAGCGATGACACCAAATTTAACACACCTGCTCCCCATTCACACCTGAGACCTTGTAACACTAACGAGTCACATGACACCAGGGAGGGAAAATAGCTAATTGGGCCCAATTTGGACATCAATTGGGTGTACTCACTTTTGTTGGCAGCTGTTTAGACATCAATGGCTGTGTGTTGAGTTATTTTGAGGGGACAGCAAATTTACACTGTTACACAAGCTGTACACTCACTACTTTACATTGTAGCAAAGTGTCATTTATTCAGTGTTGTCACATGAAAGGATATAATCAAATATTTACAAAAATGTGAGGGGTGTACTCACTTTTGTGAGATACTGTATATATATATTAGTGCCCTCCACTAATATTGACATCCTTCACAAATATGAGAAAAGAAGGCTGTGAACAATTGACTTCATTGTTTAACCTTTTGAGCTTTTGTAAAAAAAAAAAAAAAAAATCACAAAAATACTCTGCTCTCATGGATATCAAACAACAGCAACACAGGTTTATCCAAAAATGTTCAAGGCTTTTAGAGGCATGTATTTAGCCATTTACAGAAACATCCGTAACTCGAGCTGAAAATCATAAATTAACACACAAAAAAACACAAAGGCATGTAAGGCAATAAAATGTGAACAAATGTAATGTAAGTAATATAAACAGAAGCAATTAAATATTTGGAACAGGCATTTTTTCTTCATAATGGCTGACACAATGTTTCAGGATGGTTCTGAAGAAAGCATTAGTCTGGAGCCTTGTCACGGTATGCAACACTGTGCCACACATACACGCGTTCACACACATACACGCGTTCACACACACGCGCGCACACACACACACACTGTTCTCCTCCATCTTCACCAGACTTTAGCTGCAGTTTCACACTCACCCACACAATACTGTAACAAAGCCTTTCATGGACATGTGCCCACAATTATTCCTCTCTGATTATTCTCATAAAACAAAGTGACAGGATGCTCCACAGCCATCCGTCCATATCAGCACCACAGCACAACATCCATCCGCTCCAGCTGATGCACTCAACCCCACTTCACAACACACTATTATCTACATTCCTCCGGCGTGTCACACGCGACAATTACATGCTGCTCAGCTGCAGCATTGCAGGCAGCAGAGTCGATCAAGAGCCTACCCACCACCATCATGCTTACAACCAACGTAGGTGAAGCAGGACAATGCATATACTGCTGATGACTGAAGGCAGGTAACTGCACCACGCTGCCGGGTGACTGCAGGTAGTAACACAAAGGCTATAAATCAACAGACGTTATAGTGCAAGGGAGAGCTGAGGGGAGAGATGGAAGGAGCGAAAGGCACACAGAAACACAAACAACACTCCTGAAAAGAGAGCAGCTGTGTGTAGAGCAGCTGCCAAAGTGGCCCCCCTTCCCCATGAGGCAGATGGAAGACACAGAATCAAAGCCAATGCCGCAAGACCCCTAGTTATGATTATAACTTGAACAAACTAACTGCAAATAAGTAAGAAATAAAACACCATCATGGCGTTATACGAAAATAATCCACAGTGGAGCGGCATGATTCATTATCCAAGGTTGATTCTTTTCCAAAAACAGCACACTTTTATTCTTCTAATACCACAATTATCCTCTTACACAATATTTAATTTATTAATGAACAACATGCTGTCATTTTTAACCATTTGTAATTACAACTAATATTGAGGAACCTCCTAGAGACAAGTTAATTCCTGTTATCACTCATGTTACAGCAGCTACAAAGTCATTCCCTCACCAGGCTCTGTTCTTTTCTGTTTAATGAAGCTAATAAGACGAAAATCACAGCTTGTCATGTTAAACAAAAACCAGAAAGATAAAACTCCTGTGTCCTGAACAGTCCCCCTTGGCAGACAACTTACATAATGCTGACCGCAAGGCTGGGTCCGAACATCCCTACTACCCTACTACAGAGTAAGTGGAAACCAGTATGCCAAAAGGAGCAGTATGTCTGAATTCTCAGTATTCATAAAACAGTAGGCGAGAAATACCCGGATGACCTACTGCTTCCGCCGAGATTCTGCAGTATGGAACTAACGGACACCGCGCTATCCCATAAGGCAACGGGACTTTTGTGGAAAAGCTGGATAAAAAAATGGCGGAAGGCAGCATGTCAGCTCTTTTTAAGAGTAAGTGCTACAGGTATTACACCGTACATGTTTAACAACACCTGAGCCAACTGTTAACTTTTAAACAAGAAAAAACAGTTGCCACAGCTCTTTACATTTTTGTCATGGGCAGTGGTGGCTCAGTGGTTAAGACGTTGGGCTACTGACTGGAAGGTCAAACCCCAGCACTGCCAAGCTGCCGATGCCTGTGTAAGGCCCTAACCCTCAACTGCTCAGCTGAATAAATTAGATACATGCAAGTCGCTCTGGATAAGGGCGTCTGCCAAATATCATAAATGTAAATGGAGGTCTCATGACAATACCATAGCGGATGTAGTATGTCTGGATTTAATTCATACTGGATTGAATTCAGTACATACTGCATCAACAGCCGAGCAGCAGGTACTGAATCAAATGCAGTACGTCACAGTACACGATTTCGGAAGCAGCCCAAGCATCCTTAGATTATGTTCTAGCCCTCCGTGCTTAGGCAGTTATATGCTTTCCTTTGTCAAATAGCAACACTGTTTTTAATCTGTTTATCAGCCCAAGATTTTGTAGATTACACCCTCTGTGAATTAACTGTTACTTAAATAAATTCTTATTTAATGTCTAAAACAAGTAGATAAAGTAACCGAATAGATGGGGGAAAGTATTATATCATCAATCAGCATGAGTCAGTGTGATATAGCTGATGTTTTTTGGATACTTTGGGAAAAGTGTGTAGCATACTTTAGCATGATGTTGTTATTCTTATATCATCATCAAATCATGCAGCCCTAAGTAATAAATGCGTAATATTAATTTACCCGAAATAACCTGAAGGAATAACAATGAACTCTTATTAGACTGTATTTCTTTTGTCTCCATCTTGTTGGATTTAATTGGTGCAACAACATTTACTTAATTGTGGACTTACAGGTTTAAGCCATGACTCGTTTGCTGCCTTTTGTGGTGTTAAAACTCTTAAAGGTATATAAAAGAATGAGTACTCTGTAGGTGTTAAGTAAAGGAGGACACGGTAATTTGCAGGCTTCGATATAAACCCGATATTTTAGTCACAATTAACCAGCTACAAGTTACAAGACACACAACTTATGTTCAGGTCAGCTGAGCAAGTTACAGTCATTTGTAACAGCAAAGGTTAAGCAGCTAAATATTATCCTGTAACGAAATAATGTAAATTAAATGCATAAATAAAACCCACCTAAAACTGAGGCTGAGCAAATGACAAATCAGGACTAGCTAGCCAAGTTTGACAGCTAACTATTCTAAAACCAGCGTTAGCTACTTCTCTAGCTAGCCAGCGTTAGTTAGATAACTGACTACTTACACAACACACTGTATTATTAATCATCACTCTGACTCTCCCGAATCATACAATAACATCCCACAATTTGTGGAAATACCCTTTAAGAAATTTGAACTAAACGAACTCGGCATAAAGAGAAAGCTACGCAACAGCGACTGCTAGCAAGCGTTAGCCTCATTGGGTTTTAACTGGGTATTCAGATTAGAAATCTTAACAGAAACCCGTATTATTATTATTATTTAAACTTAGTTTCTGTAAGGTCAAACTACTCAGAGAGAGGATTTCAATCCTATTTATGTGAATTAACTAGCAGGGACACAACTGAACCACTAGCTAGCTAACTAACGTTCCGTGGCTAGCTTCACTGCTAACAACAAGCACTAGCTCCATAAAATCAAGACATACACTAGCCAAATCAGAGTCAATCGGTTCATAGCGTGTTAGCGAATCTAGCTAACAAACTGTTAGCTGTGTTAAAAAAAATTAATGAATTTTAAAAAACAAGGACGCTTGACATAATAAAAAGACAAACTCATATGGTGACTGACTCTAGGCTATATTTTGCTGTTTCTTTTCCCGTTTGCAGTAAGAAGGGACGCGGGCCTGCTCTGCTCCTCCTGCCAAGAGCTAGTGTCAGCTACACGGCGTTCAATCTCAACCAACCGTGATTTGAACCGTAAATTAACGTACCTGGCGCACTGCAGTCTGCACACACCTCACTTCTTTGGACTTTCCTGGACATGTTAGGAAAACGCCACCTTTTACGATGTAACGCGAATCACGGTCCAATGTCGACGATGGTTCGTCGTTCCAGTTTGCAGCGACTGCAGCTTCGATGCAGCTTCGATGCCGCCCCGAATGTCCGGAAGCCGGCGGAGATCTTCCCGATGCTCCAGCTCCTCTCCCTGCTCCCTCTAGACCAGTCTCACTGCCCTCTGCAAAGGAGTTCAGACCACCTAAACACTCCCTTAGCTTTTGAACGAAGACTCAATATAGATTTCAATATCTCTTTTGTCTACTGCTTTGGTATTATTATTATTGTTATTGTTATTATTATCACACAAGCCCCATATCTCAAGCAGAGCTCGCGAGCAGAAAACCACACCAAGGCGTTTTATTTACATGCAGCTGCCTGCGCGCGCTTGTAGGCTGTGGCAGGCTGCATACTGTCTCCTACTGACGTCCTGCTCAGCCCGCGGGTCTCACACACACACACACACACACACACACACACACACACACACACACACACACACACTCTCTCTCTCTCTCTCTCACACACACACACACACACACACACAGAGCTACTGTATGAATTTGTCCTCGATAGATGGCTGTTTATTAAGCTGCTGCTCTTTTTATGAATAGCCAAAAAAAAAAACTTCCAAATGTCGCTCAAAACCATTTTTCTACTCTGGATATTTTACTTGACGTGGCAAGTCTGCACAACACCATTAGACAATAGAGGGGGGAAAAAGCACAGAAGCATGCCTGCAATTTTATCCTCGTCAAGTAATCCAGATGTTATGAATATGCAAATTTGAAACGCCCACAACCCTTCAGGCATCCACCCACTTCGCTTGGGAAAGCAGTATAACGACTTTTTTTTTTCTTCTGGGTTTTATTATTATTATTGCATGACTAGCATATGAGCATGTACACACTGCAATACTATACAGTATATTTAATGAAGCAATGACCAATCAAGGATTAACAGCTCCAGAGTCCGCTCTGCCGCCAAAACGCTTTATTCTGGTCAGTGTGGGGAAAACTGGATTGGGAGACAGGTCCACACTCTGGATGGGTCCCCAGTCCATCACATGACACCATAGCACTCAAGTGTAGCCAAGTCATGTAGTGGGATGTTTTTGGAAGGTGGGAGGAAACCAAAGAACCTGGAGGAATCCCACAGCCACATGCAGAAAAATTCTGCACATACAGTAATCTAAACTCAGGATCAAACCAGAAACCCTGGAAGTGTGAGGTGGCATCACTACCCACTGCACCACCATGAATCTATTAAAATAAAACAATGCATTTAATCCAGTTAACTTTTAACCAATCGTACAAATGCACTGTTTGGCTGTTATGTGTTCGGTACTGTCAGTGATTTTCCACGGGGCCACTTTCACATGTTCACATGAAACAGAGACTTTTTCAGTCTAAATGACTTGGAGGCTCTATCTATGAACTCAGTTTGTGACTTCACAAAATAGGCTCAGTGGCTTTAAACTATGATGGTCACTTACTATTAGAAGACAACAACATGAAATTTTTAACCAAAGATCATGTATGCTATAGGTTATTTTGCTATCAAGAAAAATCATGTTCACTTTTATATAAAGTGCTGATAATCCATCTATCCATCCATCCTCTATACCGCTTACTCCTTTTCAGGGTCACGGGGAACCTGGAGCCTATCCCAGGGAGCATCGGGCACAAGGCAGGGTACACCCTGGACAGGGTGCCAATCCATCACAGGGTACACAATCACACATACTCACACACCCATTCATACTCTACGGACACTTTAGACATGCCAATTAACCTACCATGCTTGTCATTGGACTGGGGAGGAAACCGGAGTACCCGCAGGAAACCCCCGCAGCACGGGGAGAACATGCAAACTCCACACACACAGAGCCTGGTGGTGTGAGGCAAACGTGCTAACCACTAAGCCACCGTGCGCCCAGTGCTGATAATATGACAATACAAACCAAGACTTAAGATAATTCCCCCTTGTGTCTATGTAATACAAAAGCAAACTAGTTTACCAGCAATTAAGTAGCTTACTAGTTTGTGCTAACATGTCAGATAGTGCACAAGGTTAGTAAATGTAAGTCTTAACATTCTGATGTATAAAGAATTTCCTGATGACTACTCATCAGTCAGTTTGAGCTCATAGGGTTGCCTTATTGTCAATGTGGCAAATGGTAAATGCTCTGCACTTATATAGCGCTTTTTTAACCTTAGCAGTCCTACAAAGCACTTTACACTGGTTCTCATTCACCCATTCACACACACTCACACACCACTGGTAGCAGAGCTGCCCCTTGCCATTTAGTAATAGTGTGGTAATCAATATGTAATAGCTAGTAATTTGCTAATTTTGTGAGGGTAAAGGTACTGAGATTAGACTTGTGGGTTGCACAGTCTTCTTGCAGAATTGGACCACTGCAGGCTGATTTTTTTGTTGTCAGTTGATGCTGAAGGTTGGATGTTTTGGATGCATTTGATTATTTATATTAATCTTCTGCAATTAAAATAAATAAGATATATTTTGAATGCAATCAGTAAATAGAAGTACTGTGTTTTTGATTACAGCTTCTAAAATTATCAGGTGTATCAGTACAAATAAGGCAATGTAACTACAGTAGATGCATATGTAGCAAGAAGTATATGTTGTTAATGTGTGAATGTATTTATGCTCTGCATTAGTGAATTGATCTACTCACATCATGGCTGGTTATTTACATTTAGGATTGTGTTGAAAGACCTATTTAGTTTACACTATATATAGACTTTGTATTGTAGGCAAATGTTACTTGCTTAAATAATAAAATACAGCTGGATCCTCTGCTGAAAAATCCAGCTTGGTCTGACCGGCTACCAGAACACAAGCCGAGCTGGTCAAACTGTTAGACCATCTTCGCAGCTGGTAAATTATTACTTAACTTAATTAAATTATTACTTGACTAAATTAATCAATAAATGTTTGAGATTTTCTAATTGTATTATTGTTGTGTTATTTTCTTCCCAATAATGTGTCTATGATGTAGCATTAGTAATTCAAGGAAACTTTTTCCTTTGCACAGCACCAGTCTGCCATCCATCCATCCATCCATTCATCCATTTATCCATCCATCCATTTTCTGTACCGCTTATCAAACACAGGGTCGCAGGGAGCCTGGAGCCTATCCCAGGGAAATCGGGGCACAAGGCACGGGACATGCTGGATGGGGTGCCAACCCACTGCAGGGCACAATCACACGCATACTTACACACCCATTCACACGCTATGGATCATTTAGAGATGCCTACAAAAAAGCATGTCTTTAGAGTGGGGGAGGAAACCAAAGCACCCGGCGGAAACCCCCGCAGGGCGGAGGCGAGAATTAAACTCCCAACGCTGGAGGTGCGAGGAAAACGTGCTAATCACTAAGACGCTGTGCCGTCCAATGCGCTAAACCATTTTGATAAATGGCAGTTGGTCAGACAAAGCTGGATTTTTCATAAGCTTCATAGCGTATGGAATTTTTAGATGAGGTTTAAATTTTCGTTTTGTCTGGTTTCAATTTGCTTTTGTTAAGCAGACCTGGCAACCCTGATAGATATTCCCTTATGTCTTTAAAAAAATATATCTTGGGTATGGAAACATTAAAAAATACACTGCTCAAATTATATTCGTTCAAAACAACACCTTCAATTCTACCTTAAATATCGTCCAGACATTCCTGATGCTTAAGACATAAAGAACGGGGTTTGTATCCTGACATCTTTAGATGCGCACCGTGCCGTTAAATGCGCAGTGAACAGCATCACAGTGTAGCGCGTGATCACCGAAAGGGGAGCAGCTGAGAGCTCTCGCTCATAGGCGTTGATTTTTTAGAGCAAAGTAACAGACTGGAAGCGAGAACACCAGAGTGAGAGACGAGGGAGGCAGCAGATCATACTTATCTCTAGAAAGCCTAAACCGTCTTAGCTCTCGGACTTTTACTATGAGGAAGGGATGCTGGATGTGCCAGAGGAGAGAAATTCCCTCATCTGGCGTCGTAGCGATAAATCAGCACGCGCCCCTTTTAATATTGACTAAATAGGCTCACGGTAAAAAAAAAAAAAGAGAGAGAAGAAGAAGAAGAAGAAGAAATACATAAATCAATACAAATAAAAAAAGGGAAGAGAGCGGTAAGGAAGTATGTTCCGAGGATGATTTCAGCCAAGAAAACTCCAGAGAAGAGCCGATACCGCCTCCATTATCTCGTTTGGCACAACAAACACCGGCAGTTGGAGAAAGAGCTCTTAGGGAGCGAGCAGGTGAGAGGGTTCCGGTCTCTGTGGCTGTGTCCAAAACCGCATCCTACTAAAGCCTACTAAATAGTAGGCAAAATGTCACCATGGCCTTGTTATTATTGTGACATACTATTGAGTATACTGTTTTAGTACGGTAGCATTGTGTGTCTGTGTGTCTGTGTGTTTGAGTGGGCCATGTCTGACAGCAGAAAGGTGTGCCACGGTAATTAACACACCTCCTTATGATATATATTATTTTTTGTCAAAAAGTCACTCGTATTATTTAACGAATGCTAGCATGGAGTCTTATGTGTGTTTAGAGGCTAAACCCCCGCGCGCGACTCTACACTGTTACACCTGGTTCAGCCTTGAAGCGTTAACTTGTTAATTATCAGCTGTTTCACGCCTAAAACATGGATTAAAGTCCACGGAGAACTGCTCCTCCCTGTCTTCAACTTACTATCGCGAAAGGTATATTTATTGCGGTTTTTTTTTTTTTTATCCCCTCAGCAAGTGTGTCCCTTTACAGCGCACTGGTAAAATGGTGTAAATGAGAGAGGGTGTGTTTAGCACTAGCGGAGGCACAATGGCTTCTTGAATGATACTTCTCCATTTTCCAGTCAGTCTTCAAAAGATTTCATTAGAGAGTGTTTGTCAGGAGCACATCAGATAGCTACAACATGTTAATACAATTAAATCCACGCATTAATGTGACATTAGCATGGAATTGCCACTTTAATTAGATATAAATGCAGCAATAGAGATCACAACAGTATGATAATGTATACAAGCAGGTTATAGCATAGAAATGTTTTCTGTTTAGTTTTTTTTTTTACCAGCTGTACCATATGGCCAGATATATAGCTATACCCCCTGAAAGAGAATAGTAGATATTTATAAATGATCTGATTAAATGTTGGACAACATTTGCTATATAATAAAACATAGGCTATATATTTTGTTTTGTTTTACAAATTCTAATGTGCTGTAATGTGGCCTGTTGGTGCACACTGAGGTGTCCAATATGCATTAATGAGCACCACCTGTAAAACAGAATTCTAGATTACTGAGCTAAGTTTCTTGGTACACTGCATACATACATACATACATACATACAAGCTTAAATTCAGAGCTCCAGCATGTGTCACTGAACATATGCAGCTTTATATCCCTGGCCCTCAGTGATAAATCCAAAACTAACCATACAGATTAATGCTGTCATATGAAGCACCCCTGCTTTATCTGATTTACTGGTGACAGCATAATCTGGTCATGGTTTGCACAGAGTGCAGGTTCATGGTTCAGAGTGACAGTGAGCTAAGATCAGGCATGTGTGTATGTAAATGTTGAGAAGGGTACTACAATGCTCAAGTTTGGAAAGACAGGGAACATTTCAATGACAAAGGTAAAAATGCGGCACCAGCATGTGATCGGTGTTGGGTGTTGGAACAGACAGAGCAGAAAAATTCGAGCTACCATGAAGGAGGAGCGAGGTCATCAATAGCAAAGAGCTTGAATTGGAGACTAGGGAAAGAAAGTCAGTGAGATAGCCAAATTGAGGAGCTTAATTTGCAGTTTGCTTTGAACATGCAGAAAAAAGGAGCACAGACTCATAGTAGATAGGTGCCGGTTTGGAGGAGATTAAGGAAATTGAGAATGGATTTTTAAAAAAGTACAGACTTTAAAAATAACAACATCAACAACAACAATTGATAGGAGTGGCACAACAGAGAGATAAATATGTCTTATGTATATTGCCTACAACATAGCTACAATAATAATAATAATAATAATAATAAAGCTTTTTACGCAGAAGTGTGCAGAAGTGAATGAGAGAAATGGCTATATCACGTATAGGATCCCGTTTAGCTGGAAACAGCCGTTGCTTAAATACAGTGCCCTCCACTAATACTGGCACCTTGGTAAATATGAGCAAAGAAGACTGTGAAAAATTGACTTTATTGTTTAACCTTTTGATCTTTTGTTTTAAAAAATTCACAAAAATACTCTGCTCTCATGGGTATCAAACAACTGCAAACACAACACAGGTTTATTTAAAAAAAAATCTTAAATATAGGTATGCAACAATTAGTGGCACCTTTTTAGTCAATACTTTGTGCTACCTCCCTTTGCCAAAATCTGAGTCTTCCCCTATAATGCCTGATGAGGTTGGAGAATACATGGCAAGGGATCTGAGACCATTCCTCCATACAGAATCTCTCCAGAGCCTTCAAATTTCAAGGTCCATGCTGGTGGACTCTCCTCTTCAGTTCACCCCACAGGTTTTCTATGGGTTTCAAGACAGGGGACTGGGATGGCCATGGCAGGACCTTGATTTTGTGGTCAGTAAACCATTGTTGTGTTGATTTTGATGTATGTTTTGGTCATTGTCCTGCTGGAAGATCCAACCACGGCCCATTTTAAGCTTTCTGGCAGAGGCAGTCAGGTTTTCATTTAATATCTGTTGATATTTGATAGTCCATGATGCCATGTATCCTAACAAAATGTCCAGGTCCTCTGGCAGAAAAACAGCCCCAAAACATTAAAGACCCACCACCATATTTAACCATGGGCATGAGGAACTTTTCCATATGGCTACCTCTCTGTGTGCGCCAAAACCAACTCTGGTGTTTATTGACAAAAAGCTCTATTTTGGTTTCAACTGACCATAGAACCCGGTCCCATTTGAAGTTCCAGTAGTGTCTGGCAAACTGAAGACGCTTGAATTTGTTTTTGGATGAGAGTAGAGTCTTTCTTCTTGAAACCCTTCCAAACAACTTGTGGTGATATAGGTGGCTTCAGATTGTAGTTTTGGAGACTTTCTGACCCCAAGACACAACTAACTTCTGCAATTCTCCAGCTGTGATCCTTCGCGATTTTTGGGCCACTCGAACCATCCTCTTCACAGTGACAGTATTGACAATGTAGACACACTCTTCCAGATTGATTCATAACATTTCCAGTTGTCTAGAACTTCTTAATTATTAACCTTGATGGTGGAAATGGGCATTTTCAGTGCTTGTGCTATTTTCTTATAGCCACTTCCCATTTTGTGAAGCTCAACAACCATTTGCTGCACATCACAGCTAAATTCTTTGGTCTTACCAATTGTTATGAATGACTATGGAAATTTGGCCTATGTGTTACCTCATTTTTATACGCCTGTGAAACAGGAAGTCATGGTTGAACAATTTCCTGTTCCTAGTCACCCAGGTGCACTAAAAAATGTAAAATATCCATGGGAATATACATCAAATGTAGTTATCCCATATAAATACATAGGGGTGCCAATAATTGTTGCACACCTATATTTAACAAAGATATTATTTTTTTATAAACCTGTGTTGTGTTTGCAATTGTTTGATATCCATGAGATCAGAGTATTTTTGTGAATTCTTTGAACAAAAGATCAAAAGGTGAAACAATAAAGACTATTTTTCACATCCTTCTTTGCTCATGTTTATTTAAGGGTGCCAATATTAATGGAGGGTACTGTATTTGCATTGGTAACAAATATCCTTGCTCACATGTAGTTCTAACAGCATGGATGACTTATATTTCTATCCATGTTTAGTTTATTCTGTTGGCAACTCTTTCTCTCAGTCCTCAGTCTCTCCAGCCTGTCTCCTACACCATGAAACCCAACACTAATTGCAGAATGCTGTCACCAGGGACAAGGATGATGCTTGGGTGGGAGTAGCCTGAGATGTAGTTAACTTATTTGAAGGCTTTTAACAGACGGGGAAGCATGAGATGGGACAGCAACTGACATGGCTAAAAGATTGAACAGATGTCTGCACAGACGAGACCACAGAATGTTATGATCGTGTGGGATGCTGAACTGGAAATGAGGAAATGGAAGATACTTTGAGGATCATGTCTGATTTCGTTACGGGTTCTGGACAGGATTTACTCATGGTATAACAGTGGCAGGCTTTGGAAAAGCACATAGAAGTCTGTCAGGAATCTACATGATGCATGCCATTTCCTTATGGGTAATTCATCATGTTACTAATAAACAAGTTCCACTATTGTCATTTGAATATGCAAAACAACAGCTAGGTTGTGCTGATGCTCCTCTGCATTCTCCTGGAACGTGTGGAGGCTTTTTTTCTCATGAAGGGTGTAGACTTCAAACTGGCCTTAAGGAGTGTCTAGTCAGACAAAAGATTGGCCTCACCGATTCCTTTTAATTGTGAAATTTGTAAACCTTAAGAACCCTTCTCTAATGAAGTATTGTTCATAGAATATTGAACCGTGAAGGGATTAGACTGTAGGTAAGTTTAAATAACCCTGGGTCGTCCAAATACCCGTCACCACTGCAAGTTTTCATTCCAATGTCTGCATTTACCATGACCACAACGACCATGACATGGGGGAAAAGGACTCTTCAAGGAATCTTTAAATGGTTACGCGTCCTAAAAGGCTTCTATAGTATTCATGTAGCCCTTTCTGAAAGGAAAAGCCTTTGTTTTAGGGTGCTGTATAGAAGTAAGGGAGCTAAAGTGTAGTGATGAAAAATAAAGCTGACAATGTTTAGGTGTGATATGAGGTTGGTATTGTTCATATTTAAGGCCATGTTAAAGTATGCAATTGCTGACTAAGCATCCATTCTGTCTACGTCAGAGCAAGTATGACTACATTTTCCACAAATAAATCAAAGCTCACGAAGCCCCCACCAAAAAGAAGAGGGAGATTCTGTGTTATAAATTCTGTGTCTGTACTGCTGGAGCAAATATTCATTAATATCAGAGATTCTGTGTTAGAGGTTCTGTGTTAGAGATTCTGTGTTATTAATGAATATTTGCTCCAGTAGTACAGACAGAGTATGTGGGCTGAGAATCTAATGTGTGTGACATTTTATAAGGAAGTTATTAGCTTCTGCACACAGTTTCTCTCTTGTTTGCCGTCTACACTAAAAATGTGTTTCCTCAGCCTGGCTCATCAGTAATGGCTCTGTCAGAACAAGTGATGTGTGTCAGCTTGCTGTGCATCACCCCAGCCACACAGCTAGTACTCAGGAAAAAGGATACCCCAATCTCTCTCTCTCTTACTCTCTCTCTTTATCTCTTCTCTCTCTCTTCTCTCTCTCCCATCCACAGTGTCTGAGTCACTGACACTGTGTTGGTTGAAATTTGAAGTAATCAGGAGCACTTTTCCTCAAAAGCTCCACATTCTCTATTCTGCTTGTCTGATTTCTCTCTTATGACTGGTGTTAGATGAGAGTATACTTGCTAAAAGGACCATCAGACAGCATTGTTTGTGTTCATTTGTGCTCGGTTTTTACTGATTGGTGGCATTTGTGCACACCTTCATATGTTTTGCCCACACAGAGGATGTTTCATAACTAGGTTATTTCACCACGCACTGCATTTTGCATCTTGTCCCCCCACGGACACACAACTGCAGACGTCTGTACACACACACACACACACACACACACACACACACACACACAGAGTGTACCTTTGCCTACATTCCACATACACAATTTGGGCTCCCAATAAAAGATTGATGCAGGTTTAAGTAGCTGCCAGAAAACATTAGCAAAGGCACAGAGAACGCAGGAGCAGATGCTCCGCCAGAGATGACTATCAATAATGCAGCTACACCCGGGAGAGAAGAAGGAAGAAAAAATTTGGGATGGGGAGCGCAGGCACTAAAATGTGAGGGAAGACCCTAGATGACATAATATCCTGAAACCCTAGGGACTAACTACCATTTTATATAGCTCTCCGTGTGTTCGAGGGGGGTTTGTGTGTGAACAGTCAAATGATCCACTCTGTACAGCACGATTATCACCATAATGTTTATACGACATGCCGGAAGTATTGTTAATATTTTTTTTTAAACAATGTTCTGATCAGTTTTTCAGAAATGAGAGAGAAAACAGATTGATATAGTGAGGTAAGGTAGAAAAAGCGATATAAGATGAATGCAGAACATACGGTGGAAAACGTAAATGAATAAAGAAATGAACAAATAAATGAAATAAATTAGTTTTTACCTACAGCTGTAAGGTGGGTGATACAAGGCGGATATTTATTTATATTGTTTTATGCAAGGCTTCTAAGTCTAATATCCTAAAAAGTATTTTGGTTTGACTGTATGAGGGAACCCTTAAAGTGTCTCTGTAGAACACTACAGTAAAAAGTTTCCCTTTAAGAACAGGTTCCACATTTAATCCTTTTAATAAAGCTAATCTTTTTAAAGAGTGTATGGTTAAATAAATAAAATATTTGATTTCATGAATACGATCTAATAATTTCTGAATTTATTTAGTTTATCTGCTGTAAAATTCAACCACTCTCTTACACCAGGGCCTTCCTCCTTTTCCAGGAACACACTATTACTCATGTGACATAGGGAAATATAGGATAATTAGGGAGCGGTTACTTATTTACAAAAAAAAAAATCATAGTATAAGTTAGTGAATGGTAAATTAGCGCAGTGTAAGCATATATTTTCTATTGATAATTACATATTTGCTACTATGAACTGGGTATAATAAGGCAATGACCGACTTTGCACACGATCTGGATCCATTTGCTTTGGTAAGAAAAGTAATATTTGTCACTGCCTACTGAGTCACAAGAAAGGCCTTTTTTTGCGCACGATCCAACAGTAGTTCAGTTTGTGTGGAGGAAGTGGGCGAGCAGAAATGTGCATATGCACTAGACTGGGTGGATAAATGGCAAAGAGCAGGTCAATGAGAGGCCACTGACAACTAATTATGCTTGTTCTGTCTTCTTGTTAAATATCACTCTGTACCCCTTCATAAGAAGGAATTTCATACATATCTCCCCCTCACTCTTTATTTCTCACTCTCCCTTGAGTGTTCAGCTGTTGTCTTCTCTCTTGTATTAGCCTCAGGGCTATCTGAGCTGAGCTGCGCTGGGCTTCCCATCGGACTGACAGAAAAGCCATCATTTACTTTAAAATCCCAATTGTGCTCCCATCATTCTCTCTCTCTCTCTTTCTCTATCCCTCTATCCCTGGGTCTCACTCTGCTTCCTTCCATCACACCATCCCGTCGTGTCACACTCCTTCGTCTGTTACCATAGCAATGCCCCTCCACTCCCTCTGTGTCCCCACCTTTCCTGTCCTCCCTTTTCCATTGTGAAGGAGATGATGTTTTTTCGGCTCCTTGGGGAGCCACTCATGCCCCAGTTGTTGCTCATGAACACGCTGCTGGTGTTAACGAGGGAACTGGCTAATTGCAGTGCAGGGAACGGGGCTTAGGGAGCTTGCATGCACACATGGGAGTAGGTTTCCTATGCAGAACAACATTACAGATGGGTGGACTGTATCTACAGCACACACGCACACACACATAAACATGGTGAATCTGTTAATAAAGACAAAAATGCTACAGAGCATGAGGTAAGAGATGACAGTAATCAGACTCACATTATACAGGAAAGGCGACTGGCTGTACATGCAGGCAGTCATGTAAACATTTGTAATACAGAGACAATCTAAAGAACTAAGAAACAACACACACACACACACACACACACACACACACACACACACACTGTATGTGGTTGTAATAAAGCACTTAGGCTGCTGGCGCAACTGTAAGGAAACAGAACAGCTCTCCCAGCAGACAGCAAGCCCTCAGGCAGTAATATGTTTCCATTATAATGTGCCTGTCTGAGGCATGTGCATAAAACTACCATTATGTGACTCATTTACTGTAAGCTTGCTCGAAATAAACCATTCGTAAGGCACAGCTAAAATCTGCATATCCTCATTATCACGCCGGCCCAGCCCTGCCTTTAGTAGTGCTTACGACCTTTCTTCCTGACAGTAAAATTAATGTGTGTGGACAGAATCCCAGGCAGATTGCCAGCTCATCAAATGTGATCAACCAGGATATACAGCATGCATAAATAACAGCATTTTCACTGATAAGCTCTGAGATATATTCTCCTTATAAAGCATAACGTCAGCTCTTTCCTAGCCCCAGTGGCAGTCAAGGGCCAGAAAGGTACAGGTTTGCTTTTGAACTGTTCTAGCATTTATTATGAATCTTCTCATTTTTCTTATGATTTTAGCTTCAAGTGCGATGGTTTAATTATCGCTTGTCACTTCTCTCGCCATCGCATTGTTTCACCTCAACCGTCTCTTTCCATTTCCCAGCTGTGCACGTGCCTAAGAAGGAAGTGAGGCACTGTTTTGCTTTCTTTCTCTCACCTTCTGGTTTTCTCAGGTGGACTTGGAGGTGCTAGACCCACGGGGTCGCACTCCTCTGCATCTGGCTGTGACCCTCACCCACCTGGAGTGCGCTCGAGTGCTACTGCACTATGGTGCTGACGTCAGCAAAGAGAACGGCAACGGCTGGACAGGTAGCACAGCAACACTGCAAACACAGAGTGTGTTTATAAGTACTAATAATACAATTTCAGCAGTTCAGTAGTGGCCGTGTAAATCGCATACTATGATATCTGATACTGAATTATATTCCAAACCTTTTTTTCTAAAGCAAACTCTATGGTGGATTTATTGTCAGGGTGTAACGTGACTGCATACATTCACATTATTACATTACTTAAGAACATGTAAAGACATCTGGTATGGTGTGTAAATCTAATGTTTCCCCCCAATTATCACATTATTTATGATGGAGATTAGACCATTAATGTTAATATTGTGAGTATGAACACAAAGATTCTTTCAGAAACAAAAAAGCATGAAGGGTGGTACACAATGAGAATGCAAGCAAGATAGCTGGGAAGAGAGACCATAAAACGATGTTCAGCTTTATATGAGACGTTATTTCTTGTTATTTCCCTTTATGACTGCAGTAAAAAAAAAATCCTCTTACATTGCTCTCTCTCTCTCTCTCTCTCTTTTCATATTCTATATTATAAATCAAACGTGATAATCAATTAATATGGTATCTCACCTGTATTTAAATACTGAATATGTTTGCATAGTTGTATATCTCTCTCTCTTCTTCTCTTTCTGTCCACCACAGTTTTGCAGGAAGCCATCAGCTTGCGTGATGCTGAGTTGGTGCGGCTGGTCTTGTGCCACAGAGACTACCAGCGCACCGTTAAGAGACTGGCAGGGATCCCCAGACTACTAGAAAGACTGCAGCAGGTCAGCTTTTAATGGCAGAAACAAAACAGCACATCTAAAGCCAGAACACAGCCCAAGAGAGAACCATCAAAATGTATACGACTTCTTAATGCTTATGAAATGCAGGTATATTTGCAAATATTTGCAAATATTGCAAATCTAAAATTTGTATCCAAGTGTGTTTAGAAAAGTATAATCTTAAAGGTTTAACTTTAGCGCTTGTATGTATAGAGCAGAGACTCTGTGAACGTGACTGGCTGACTGACAAAAGAACACAAAAAAGGACTGTCAGCTTAAAATCAACCTAAAATCAGTCCCCCATATTTTAACTGAATATCGATCCACTGCATCTGTAGTTTATGTGTGAATGAGGGGTTAATACTGAAATGGCACATAACACTATTCAGACCTGCAGAGACATCTCTGTTACATGCGATTCTGACCTCGAAATCAGCTCAAGCAAAAAGCAGCAACACTGTCTGACAGTTTTATTCGTAATCACAATATGTCATCCTGAAATTCATATGAGACAGCATAATAAACTGAGACATTGTTTATCTTAAGGACAGAATTTTATATTGATAAAATTGTGAACTAAATGAACGGTTAGCAAAGCAGATGAATGCTTGGTCAGCTTGTCCTTGAACCCATCGGCACATTTTCTTTACAGGAGACAACACCGAATTAACAAAAACATTTTCATTGTTTTACTCATTTGACAATTCAAAACAGTACGGAAGCCCTAAGAGGCCATGTATTATTATTTCTTTCTTTCTTGTTTTCTCATGATCACGACGTAATTGTCTTGTGATCTCCACATAACAAAAAGTCGCTTTCTTGTGTCTTCATCAAGAGAAAACAGGGAATTAAAAGCATGATGAAATACCCTACATCATGAACACACATTAGAATTTCATGACCTCAATTTAGCATGTCCCGGCCACATTAACACATTAACACACAATTAACCGCCAGTGCAGGTAAGATAGCTAAGATAGCCTAAGCTATCTGAGCGTTTACGCTTTCTGTTGCTGACCGCTGTATATTTCTATCTCATCATGCAAAAAAAAAGGGATGTGCTGGATCAAGTGCTATTTTCTAAGCTGCAAATCGTTTATATATCATCATATCATATCATCATTCTAAATTGTCTCTAGCTTTTATGTTATATCGTATTGCAGTCAACAACAAAGAAAAGAAAATGTGATCTGCTTTTTCAGTCCTCATTTTCTAATGACTGAGTTTTTGGGACTTAAAGACAGGTGTTTGTCCTTCAAGATGGTAATCTAGTTGTTACTGAAAAAGAAAACATCTTGGACACTTCTACTCAGCTATGTAAGCCAACAATAAATAACAAGAAATTAAGTCTTTATTCTGACAAGAATGCAACATTACAACCATTGCACTGAACTGTAAAAAGTCTTGCCAAAATTGTTCTTATGTTTCATCACACTTTCAAACACTGGAGTAATACAATAAGAAGCAATCTGTTTATGCTTTTCACAAGGTTTTATGTGCAGTCAGGAATCTGAAACACTTCTGTGTTTGTGTTTGTGTTTGTGAGGATTATTGTAACTTCTCTTTCTGTATAAGTAGTTTCATGCCTGAAAGGATGAACTATACAGGTTTAATGCTTAAGTTACAAATACCATTGAATTGATGAAAGCATTCTACAAAAAAAGCTCTGTTTTGCATTATAACTTCCCAGAATGCTAATTTTCACACACAAACACATTCATGAAGAATTGATACAGGCAGAGAAATGAACACTTACAGAGACAAATACATCATCACATATTGGAGATGTAAGTACACAGTATATATCCACACAGGCACTGGCTTGGTTTCTGGCCCACAAACTAATCTCTGATAACGCTTGATAACTGGGTTAAATATTCTGCCTTCCTCTTTCTGTCCCTGAGCACTAACTGAAATTCACTTAATTTTAGGGATTCACCAAATGTTTGGCAACCGAAATTATTCTGCCGAAAATAGCAAAAAAAGCACTTTCGGTGTTTGGCTGACTAAGTGAAAAGGCAGAATAAATTTGACCGAACAATGACGTGTTTGATGACGTGCCAAATAGCCTAGCAACCAGAGTGAGATGCGCGAATTTCACGACCTCCACTTCCGGCAGCGCACTCGGAGCGATGAGGGGGCGCACCATGCACGAGCTACGTGCACGAGTGCATGCTCTTCGGATGTTGACAACCGTGACATTGTTTACTGTGGACACATGCGTTTGTTTTGTTTCTGTTCCGGAGTATTCTGTCACATCGCAAGACCTAAGGGAGTACAGTACAGAAGCAGGTAAAGACGTATTTATTTAAGGGAACATAACATTAACAACGTATCTAACTATACTATATCTACTATAATACTCCGCGAGGTGTACAGGGATGCGAGCAGTATATATCCCCAATATAATCAGCCGAATAGAACCATTTTTTGCACTCTCGTCAATGCACTTTTTAATGCATGTTTTTGTTGTAGGCTACAGAGTGTTACATTCTTTCAGCAGTCAGTTGTAGGCCTAACAGGCTATTCAAGGGGGGCTCAAAGATGACCACATAAAAATTATTTTTATTATACTAATTTATTTATTTAAAGTTATATTGTGCCTTGTTGGTAGCCTATGCCTGCTGGAATGAAAAAAAAAATGTTCAGTGTTAAATAAATATTTTGAAATTGTAGTTTTTGTAATTGATTTTTTTCTTTGAAAAGCAAGACAAAATAGTAAAAAGCACATTTTGACTATTTAATTTATGCAATGGTGAAAAAAATGGCAAAATAAATGCAAAAAACGTGAAAAAACGTGTTCGGTATTCAGCCTCCGGCCAAGTTTTTCATTATATTCAGTTTCGGCTTTGGTCAGGAATTTTCATTTCGGTGCATCCCTACTTAATTTCTCACTGGAGTTCACCTGGAAGTGACCTGAAGCCAGCAGGTGGTGCTCACTCTGTGGTCTGTGTAGGGCCTAATGCCCCAGTATAGTGACGGGGACACTATACTGTATAAACAGCACCGTATTTCGGATGAGACGTTAAACCGAGGTCCTGACTCTCTGTGGTCATTAAAAATCCCAGGACATTTATCGTAAAAGAGTAGGGGTATAACCACGGTGTCCTGGCGAAGTTCCCCCATTGGCCCTTCTCTGTTTTGGCCCCCTAATAATCCCCATCTCTGAATTGGCTACATCACTCTCTTCTCCACTAATAGCTGGTGTGTGGTGGGCATTTTGGTGCACTATGGCTGCCGACGCATCATCCAGGTGGATGCCACACACTGGTGGTGGTTGAGGAGACCCCCCCCCATACTATGTAAAGCCCTTTGAGTGTCTAGAAAAGGAATTATTATTATTATTATTATTATTATTATTATTATTAGAAATTTGTTTCTGATGAATGAACTAACACAAGAAATGCATTGATGTCCCCCTTTTCTGCTGTATGCTCTGTTCTTTCTTACACGGCCTGTCACACATAGAGACTACATTTACATGTGAGTTAATCAGAGTGACTTACAGAAGTAAGTCTTTTGTAAGTCACTTTGGATAAAAGCGTCTGCTAAATGAATAAATGTAAATGTAAATGTAAGTGCTTTGAAATCTCTATCAATAAATACATTCTCATACAGGTTCAGTAGGTCAGGGACTAAGCATATTATCTGTCTAAAAATCCTGTTGAGCAGGTAGACTCCTGACCCCAGACTGACCTTCTGTCTTTTCTCCACTCATCTTTTTCTCCTCCTCATCTCTCTCTCAGGCGCAAGACTTTTACGTGGAGATGAAATGGGAGTTTACAAGCTGGGGTATGTAAAGCAGTTTTAACACAACATTAATTACACCCACTTGGTTATTAACGCTTAAGAGGTTTCCTATAATGACATCATATAACTACAAAGATATTTCAATTGATTCTAAAATAAAAATAATTGAATCAGTAATAACTCTCTCAGCTAACCGAATTCCATTGTTATTATGCAGACACAACATATCCTGATGACCAAAGTTTCGTTATAGTATCCTGACCAATTACATAGAGAGAACCGGAAAAGGGAAAGTCCTCGATACATCATGGCAACGTAGCTTTGCAGCATTATGACTCACGTACTACTCATGTTCTGGCACACACTTTACGTAGTTGTCTTGTGGTAATCAGTAGTTAATCTCATATATATGGGTGGATTTGCAGGAGCCTGTATATGCTGTAGCCCTCATTTGCCAAAAACTGTTTGCTTTATAAACCAGCAGTTGCTAATACCAATATTTTCCCACATGAAAGACAGTAATAACTTAAGTTAGCTAGCTAGCAGTGTGAATTTATTATATGTAATTTACTTAAGCTCAAAAAATATAACAGATTAGTGTACAGTCAAAACAAAGAAGGTTTCATGTTTCATTTTAACCTCCTGAACAGATGGCAGTGGACAAAGTTTTAAAAATCGTGTTGAATGCTGCAAGTGACCTTTACCTAAGATGATAAGACAGAAACTCATTTCACATAGTAAACTTATTCTTTAAAATTCGACAGTAATGTTTTTCTTTTAGGTTATAAATGTACAGGTAGAAATCTTCAAATGTGATTTTCTCCCTTTAAACCTTTGGGGTAATCAGACTTTAAATATGCTATACCTTAATATGTGATTGAGATGCATGTAAAAGGGAAACATATTTCATTTCAGGACAAGCTGTATTTTCCAGAACTATATATAGCAGTTTGATCATGCAAATGTTTTTCCCAGACTGTCACGCAGAGAACACTATCTAATGAACAATGGCCATTTGACATAAAGAGCGGTTGCAGCTTGGAGTTGTTATCAGAACACTGTCAGACAACATAACAACATCGGTAGTAATTTAGAAATGAGAGCAATGGTAATCAAATGACCAGAATTTAACAGTCACCATGTTGCAAGTTAAGGCCCTACAGTACCAATAGGAGATGACATTGATGCTAAATAGTGTGTTAGCTGGGACAATCTAGGATCATTGTGAAGGATGTTACAGTTAGATTGATTCTCTTTCAGAAGGACATTTTGTGTCAGAGAGTGTTAGTGAAGATTCTTGTTCAAAGACTTTGAAGTGGAGACAGGGCTTTGTGCCACCTGCCTCTGTCACTTTCTGTCTCTCACTCTCACAGTCTCTATTTCTGTCTTTCTTTTTTTAAATCCAGGAATACTGAGGTAATCCATCTTTACTGACCTGCTTGTCCAATATAACGATTTCATATCATTTTTCAACTTATATACATACATTACATATATATATATATATATATATATATATATATATATATATATATATATATATATATATATATACACACTAATCTGTTAGCAGTTATTAACCAGCGATTATTTTACATCACTGATATACAAATCTGTACCTTCCTGACTGCACTGGATGATATATTTGATGTTGCTCTGCTTGTGTTCTGGTGCTTTTTCCAATGAAATACACCAGTTTACAGAAGATTTGCCTAATACACCCAGCTTTCTTTCCTTTGTTCTTCCTCTTTGATTATTGATCTTGAGTTCCTTCTGGACCTTCTGGGTCTTTTTACAAAAGCCCAAATTAGTTAATATGAACATTTAAGGCTTGTTGGCTGTTTGCACACTTTGTTCTTGTATTTTCAGAGCATTTTCAGCCTGGCACAGCATTCTGATCATGTTCTGAAGAAGTGCTCCAGTGTCAAATAGCAAATGCAGACTAATAATAGCTTTGATATTCACACACGTATGCATAATAAATATGACAATAATGTAAATGGAAAAGAAGGCAGAGGACCAGTCTCTGAGGAACGCCTTCTGTTACAGTGTCAAGAGATGTACAATAAAGTAGTATAGTAGTATATATGATACAAAGCAAGCAAGAGCAGCATCAGTAATGGCAATAGTTGAGAGTTTGGAGATGAGTGTTATGGTTTACAGTGTTAAATCCAGCATTTAATTTGGTTCATTCTCAACGAGATGCTTTTTTAAAATCTGGGATACCTTTAATTTTCTATGAAGACAGGTGAAAATGTGCCAAGGATTGTGGGAGCAAGAGCGGCACAAAGCAGATGATGAGAGCAGGGGTAAATGTTGAAAATGTCTTGATTTTATACTGTTTGAGAAGCAAATCTCTCACTAGTTGGGCAGTCAGATTGTTAAATGTGGCAAGAGTCACACCCACAGACAAGACAGACAGTCAAGCCACACACTGAAATTAGTACAGTACAAGACACAACACCAAGGTAGCCACTATCCCTGGAGGCCAATCCATGATTACACCGGAACAGCAGTGGGAATTTAATGTTTATTTTTAAATATCCAAAATCTAAATCAAAATCAAAGTCTATTTTAAGGTATGTTTTTTTCTTGAGCATGGGACTAGCCTACAACTATGCATGTACTTTATTCTGCACAGCTGAAAAGCTTGAATTGATGGTGTCACACCCCTGAATCTATTAAAACATAATAGTCTTACATTGCTTGCCTACAGATTGTTGCCAGGGGCCTTAATAAGGGCCATAAGTAACAAACAGCTCTATAATAATATCATTGTACCTTATGAAGTCATTAGTGAAAATGGATTGATCCGAATGGGTTACTCAGAACCAGTCGATTAAACGGTTTTCATTTCGTGGTCATAAATATTATTGATTCATCTCCTCTCTTAACTATTTCTACAATTGTATAACATGCTTTCATTCACTGCTGCCAATTATTAGAAATTAGAAATGTTATTTTTGTGTTTTTCTGTAACAGCAGCTCTGACAATAGTGAGGGCTGTAATTAAAATCACAGGTGTATATTAGCGTGCTTTCCTGTTTCTCGCTAACAAGACAATGTGGGTTTTTTTTTTATTATTAACTTCAAGAAAGTAATCACCCCTAGTAAGTATTTTTATTTCTATTTTTGCGCAAATTTAAGTATAACAGAATTGTGCTTATAATAGAAAAGTGACTCTCTACAGAAATAAAATCAAATTAATGACAAATTAATGTCCTCAAAATTATTTAAAAAAAATAAAATAAATAAAAACTGCTTAATTGATAACTATTCACCCCTTTTCTTTTAACAGACTAAATCAGGACTAGTATTTAATTTTTCGAGCACTCGCACTAAATATGTTAAACAAGGTACACCTGTGTTAATTTCAAATCCACCTGTGTCCAAATGTATTCTTGCACAATAAATATCACTAACTTTGTAAGGACTCACAGCTAAAACGGCAGAGCAGATCAGTCTTGCTGTCATTAAGACCAAGGCCCTGCCTATGAAGCTTCCAGATGAAGTTATTAGGATGAAAGAAGCTGGAGAAAGTCATAAAAAGATCAACAAAGATTTCTGTGCTGTGAAATACACTGTGAAATACATTATAACAAAGTGGAATAAATATGTCACAACCTAGACACTACCCAGATCAGGCTGTCTTTCCAAACTGAGTGTTCAGGCATGAAGGACAATTGTCATAGTATTGTCCAAGAGGGCAGCTATAGCACTGAATGACTCACAGAGCTCACTGGCTGAAACAGGAGATTCTATTAGACATCAACAATATCATAAGCTCTTCACAGATCCGGCCTCTATAGAAGAAAGGTTAAAAGCCACTCCTTGATTTCACTAGAAGGCATGTGACAAAATCTGTGCGCTTTTGGAAAAAGATTTTGAGTCATTTGGTCTAAAAAACAATGTGTTATTTTTGGCACAGACCAAACATAACACATGGAAATATGCTGCAGGGTTGCTTTTCAGCAGGAGGGCTGGAAGTCATGTTGCCATCAAGGGCATCATGGATAGAGCCAAATACAAGCAAATTCTTGAGGAGTACCTGTTCCAGTCAGCCAGAAATCTGTATCGAGGGTGAAAATTTACATCCAAAGCATACGGCCAAGTCAAAGCCCAGACTTAAATCCAATTGAAAAACTGAAGATTTCAGTCCACCTGGAGGCACTGTAGCTGCTATAACATAAGTGGTAACAGAAACGAACTTGTCTCCCAGACATTCCACAACATTAAATGTAATTTATTATTGTTATTAACAAATTGCCATGATATAAGTGTAATAAAACACATCAGGGCTTGCTGTTATAGGATAATAATCAACAATGGGGTTATATGATGTGGCCCAACATAAGGCAGAGTTACCACCCTGAAGGAAATTATATTTCTATAATAAAACAAAGTGTTTTTTATTCCTTACATAATAACTATGGTAAAACTTGACCTGTTTACCAAAATCTGTTCTTGCAAAGCATGATGCAATTGATGTCTTCATTAGTGTAGATGTTCTTGGTGGTCCTTCTAATCGAGGTTATGTGTACATAACATGTCTGCCTTGCAAAAGAGGTTCACAAGCTCAGTTGAATTTTATATCTATGAATTTAGGTTAGTAGATTAACGATTCACCTTTTATATAAGGTTTGTACACTGACTTCACATTTCTCTTTGTTTCAGTGCCACTGGTGTCTCGAATCTGTCCAAGTGACACATATCGAGTGTGGAAAAGTGGCCAGTGCCTTCGAGTGGACACAACACTTATAGGATTTGAGCAGATGACTTGGCAGCGAGGAAACCGCAGCTTCATCTTCAAAGGACAAGGTGAAAGGGAGGTTTTTTTTACATCCACATCCTCTCATTTTTTTCTGTTTTAATACCATTTTATGTCTAGGATAGAGTCACCTACCCATATATTCAAACTGAATGGTTAGGTAGCTCCTGTGGTCTCTTATTGATTCCTTTTGACTCCTCCCGTTCTACATGTAATTCAGACTCCAGCGCCATGGTGATGGAGGTGGACCATGACAGACAGCTGGTGTTCTGTGAGACACTACCATGTTTCCCATCCTCTCCCTCCTCTCGTCCTCAAAGTAATGCTCTCAGTCTGTTGGGGATTCTGCAGCCCAGTGATGAGCAGGTAGCTGCACGGCTCTCTGCCCCAGTGGTCACAACACAGCTAGACACCAAGAACATCGCTTTTGAAAGGTGAGCCATGAATAATGGTAACCATTATTACAAAAACACCCTTCAAAGATACACTTAACAACCAGGGTGAAGGAAGTTCAAATGTGATATACACAGTTGAGGCCAAAAGTTTACATACACCTAGGGTAAAGACATTCAAACTCACATATTCACAACTCCACACATTTCATGTTACCATACATTTCCTGTGTAAAGTCAATTAGGGTATCTACTTTATTTCCATGAGGGGTCATTAAAAACAAAAAGATAAGAGACATACACTACTGGTCAAAAGTTTGGAGACACTTGACTGAAATGTTTCTTTTGAGCTTAAAAATCTTTTGATCTGAAGGTGTATGAGTAAATGTTTGAATATATATATATATATATATAATATAAATATAAATAAAAAGCCAATAAGTAGGTGGGAACTCCTTTAATACTGTTTAAAAAGGGTCTCAGGGTCATTCCTCGAGAAATTGGTTGAGAAAATGCCAAGAATTCATTTCTGGAAATTCTAGGCAAAAAGGGTGTCTACATTGAAGATGCTAATATATGAAATTATTTTGATTTATTTTGGATTTTTTTTTTTTATCACAGCATAATTCCCATAGTTCCATTTGTGTTACTCCAGAGTTTTGATGAGTTTATTATTATTGTAAAATGTGGGGGAAAAATAATAAAAATAAAGAATGAGTGTGTCTAAACATTTGACTGGTCGGGTATGTATTTCAGCTTTAATTTAATATTTCAGATTTTCAGTGGATCAGAAGTTTACTTACTCTTTGATAGTGTTTGGTGACATTTCCCTGAAACTTGAATCAAATGCTTGGG
The DNA here is from genome assembly GCF_023375685.1 of Ictalurus furcatus. Classification (NCBI taxonomy): domain Eukaryota; kingdom Metazoa; phylum Chordata; class Actinopteri; order Siluriformes; family Ictaluridae; genus Ictalurus; species Ictalurus furcatus. Next base: position 14,415,652 of record NC_071271.1, on the reverse strand, counting down.
GTAGCCTTCCACAAGCTTCACACAATACTCTGTTGGTTTGTTAGCCTCCTTTATCAGACACACTCGAATCTAGAGGATTCAAGAGTCAGGGCTTTGTGATGACAACTCCAATACTTTTACTTTGCTGTTTTAATTTTGTTACAACTTTGGAGGTATGCATAGGACCACTGTCCTCCCAGAAGACCCAGTTGTGACCATGGTTTAACTTTCTGGCTGACATCAGAAATGTTTTGCTTCAGTATTTATAGATAATCCTCCTTCTTCATGATGTCATCTATTTTCTGGAATGCACCAGTCCCTTTTCCAGCAAAACACCCACACAACATGATGCTGACACACCCCAGGGTTGAAATTCAGATTGAAAGCCAATTTTTTTCCCTCCATACATAGAACTGAACTTTATGGCTGAACAGTCAACATTTTTGTTGCATTTCACCAGAGAAAACTACTCCAGGAGGATGCAAACTGTAGTCTGTTTTGGAGTAGGGGCTTCTTCCTTGAAACGACAACCTTTCAGGCCATGGTGAGGTAGCACTCTCTAACATATGGCATATGCACATATTTGGTACCTGATGTTCCTTTGTTGTTGTCTTTGCATTCAGTTGAACATTTCGCACCAAAGTTCGTTCATCACTAAGACTTAATTTGTGCCTCTTTCCTTAATGATGGTGTCCCAAGATTTTTAGATTTGCATACTGTTGTTTGTGCAGATGCTTTTGGTACCTTCAATTGTTTAGAAATTGCTCTTAAAGAGGTACTGGACTTCCTGTTTGGTCCAAATTTTGATTTCTTGGCTGAGTTTCTTGGATTTTCCCATGGTATCAAATTCAAAAAAGCACTGGATCTAAAGGTAGGCCCTTTTACAGCCAGAGGCACACACTAAATTAACTCCTAATTATGGTAATTGGCCATATCTTTCAGACTGTTTAAAGAGAGAGTTAACTTGATATATGTAAACCTTTGACCCATTGGAATTCTGTTATAGTGAATTAAAGCTAAAATAAATCTGTGTCTAATCAATTGTTTTAAAATGACCTCTGATGTGAACAAAGTAGATGCCCTAATTGACTTGCCAAAAGAAATGTATGGTAACATGAAATGTATGTGCTCTATGGAGAGCATGTAGACTCACCTCTGCAGATCCTCAGTGTTAAAACATCTACCCCTCTGATTGCAGGAACAAGACAGGCATTCTCGGCTGGCGAAGTGAGAAAACAGAGGTGGTGAATGGCTACGAATCCAAGGTACTGCTTTTCTGCCCTACTCACACAGGACACATATATACTTTCTTGCATAGTGTGGTTTTATAGCTTGAGGAGCTAGAGACAGTTTCATTGAGAAATGTCCTCAGATCAATACCTTTGATCCCAGAGGAAATGAGTCTGCCTGTAAATGCACAGGCATCGCTAAATGCTTCATGCATTTTTCAGGTGTACTGCGCCTCCAACGTAGAGCTGATCACTCGAACACGGACCGACCACCTCACTGAACAGCACAAATCCAAACCCAAAGGTATCCATTTTTTAAATAATTTAAAAAATAGTGACTTCTGATTTTCATAAGGTCTCTGTGTAGAGTTCCATGTGAGGCCCTGAGTTATTATTTTTTTAATTATGCTCTGCTTATCTTGTAGGTAGTAAAACACCACTGCAATCCTTCCTTGGCATTGCAGAGCAGCATATGGGAACTACCAATGGGGTAAGTGCACTTTACCGATAATACTGAGTTAGTTGGTAATAATGAATCTCATTATCAGTCTTAAGCCACATGATATAGGAAACATCCACCCATTGTGTTTGCCTGGAATTAATGACACTAGTGTGTTACTCTCTGTGTCTTGTATTAATAACACTTCTGAGCCTGGGAATATCCATGCTTTGTGCATGCCTTGTATTAAGGATGCTTTTCAAGTCTGTGTAGGATTTGTGTGTGCGCTCGAATTTACAGCAAACAATGGTGACCCAGATGTCATGCCCTGTGATGAACAGCAGAGCCATGACAGCTGAGGAATACTTTAATCCAAATCCGAATCACCCCCATAGAGATATTGGTCAGCCTTGCCATCTCACTACCAAAACACAAAGGTACTTACACATCTCACACTTCTCACACATGCTTTTTATGATCAAAATCATTCTCTGCCTGTTTGGGGAAAGACAGTAATGATAAAAAAGGGAATTAGTCAGAGGGAAAGCTATGTTAAAACATGAGTAGTTTCTTATTGGTATAATAAAAAAACTGAGACAAGATCCTCTTTTGCACAGACATCTTTACTGCCATGTGGATTCTAGCTTCTATGTTAAGAACAGAGTAGTGAAATAAACCCTAAATGTAATGATTCACTAAACTTTGTCCTGTGCACTCAGGTTCAAAGCCAAGCTATGGCTGTGTGAATCTCATCCTCTGTCCCTGGCTGAGCAGGTGGCTCCCATTATAGACCTCATGGCCATCTCTAATGCCCTGTTTGCTAAGCTCAGAGACTTCATCACACTGCGTCTGCCTCCAGGCTTTCCCATCAAGATAGGTAGAAAAAAAAAAGAATCATTTTCATATTTAACTTTCCAGGATAAATGGGAGAGTCGCAGCATGAAAGCGCACCTAAAAAATCTGCAGGAATGATAACTTTTTTATATTTTGGGGAGTGTATGTTAGATATTGAATAATAGCTCTTCAACACCACGCTCCATGAACAAATGAACTGTGTATTTAAATATGTCTTTTCATAATTATCTGAATTTGGTCAGTGCTCACTAATTGGTTTGTTTCCTTGGATACATTTCAGTTATTGTCTGAAAAAAAACACATACAAACTCAATAAAGGTGCAGTTCGTAATGTTTGAGAATGTTTTAAATGTACATTTACCTGTGATAACCACATCATTTTAAATCTAACTTTTTTCCAAGAAAAATAATTTGCAATAATGCCATGCAATGGATCTGGCGAGTTTCTTCATTCAGGCTTCATATAAGTTGCTAGGTTTTGTCCTTGTTAATTAAAAGGCGACTCACAAAATATACATAAAATATGCTGCATTCAACGTACTTCCTAATTAGGTAGTTGTAAATATTGAGAGACAGAGTCTGTAAATACGGTATATTTACCTTCTCAAAACAGCGAACTTATGGTCAGTGTTAACAAGCAAATATTTCTGTATGTTGGTTGATCTAAAGCAAATACTAGTACAGTGAAAATTGTCTTTGTTGTTTAACCTTTTGATCATTTGTTCAAAAAAAAAATACTCTGCTCTCATGGATATCAATTTTTTTTTTTGTTAAATATAGGTGTGCAACAATTATTGGCACCCTTTTAGTCAATACTTTGTGTTACTTCCCTTTGCCAAGATAACAGCTCTGAGTCTCCTATAATGCCTGATGAGGTTGGAGAATAAATGGCAAGGGATCTGAGACCATTCATCCATACAGAATCTCTCTAGATCCTTCAAATTTCGAGGTCCATGCTGGTGGATTCTCCTTTTCAGTTTACCCCACAGGTTTTCTATGGGTTTCAAGTCAGGGGACTGGGATGGTCATGACAGGACCTTGATTTTGTGGTCAGTAAACCATTTTTTGTGTTTTGATGTATGTTTTGGATCATTGTCCTGCTGGAAGATCCAACCATGGCCCATTTTAAGCTTTCTGGCAGAGACAGTCAGGTTTTCATTTAATATCTGTTGATATTTGATAGAGTCCATGATGACATGTATCATAACAAAATGTCCAGGTCCTCTGGCAGAAAAACAGCCCCAAAACATTAAAGAGCCACTACCATATTTAACCGTGGGCATGAGGTACTTTTCCATATGGCTACCTCTCTGTGTGCGCCAAAACCACCTCTGGTGTTTATTGACAAAAAGCTCTATTTTGGTTTCATCTGACCATAGAACCGATCCCATTTGAAGTTCCAGTAGTGTCTGGCAAACTGAAGATGCTTGAGTTTGTTTTTGAATGAGAGTAGAGGCTTTTTTCTTGAAACTCTTCCAAACAACTTGTGGTGATGTAGGTGGCTTCAGAATGTAGTTTTGGAGACTTTCTGACCCCAGGACGCAACTAACTTCTGCAATTCTCCAGCTGTGATCCTTGGAGATTTTTGGGCCACTCGAACCATCCTCTTCACAGTGCATTGAGACAATATAGACAAACGTCCAGTTCCAGGTTGATTCATAACATTTCCAGTTGATTGGAACGTCTTAATTGTTGCCCTGATGGTGGAAATGGGCACTTTCAATGCTTTTGCTATTTTCTTATAGACACTTCCTATTTTGTGAAGCTCAACAACTTTTTGCCGCACATCACAGCTATATTCCTTGGTCTTACACATTTTTATGAATGACTAAAGGAATTTGGCCTACGTGTTACCTCATATTTATACCCCTGTGAAACAGGAAGTCATGGTTGAACAATTTCCTGTTCCTAGTCAACCAGATGTACTAAAAAAATGTAAAATATCAATGGGAATATACTTCAAATATATTTTTCTCATATGAATTCATAGGGGTGCCAATAATTGTTGCACACCTATTTCTAACAAAGATTTGTTTTTGGATAAACCTGTGTTTTGTTTGCAAAAGATCAAAAGGTTAAACAATAAAGACAATTGTTCACAGCCTTCTTTCCTCATATTTACGAGGGTGCCAATATTAGTGGAGGGCACTGTGTATACGGTGTAAGAAGTGCTGCTTTGTTTATCGTTGATGCTGTGAGCAGCCATGTTGATTTGATGTCACTTGCTGAACTTGGGGTTGAGAAGACTGTCCCAAACTCCCGAGTATGAATTCCGGAGTAGTTGTGTGGGCATTGTCATTGGTTTGGGGGTTTCGTAGGTTGGAAATGCAGCAGTAGTTTCAACAGAGGGTGTGGGCTGGGTGTGGGGGTCAAGGAAGGCTCAATACTTTCTTTCATTCTAATTGAAACTTTTAGACGGCTCTAAAAACTATAAACTGCTCATTTAATATTCTACTGCATATTAATTTGCATCACTCATTTCACTCGCTTCAGAGATCCCCATATATCACATCTTGAATGCACGCATCACCTTTGGAAACCTGAACGGCTGTGAGGAGGGGGGAGTGAGCAGAACAGAGGCAAGTGTGGATGGACAGAAGGACAGCTCCAGGACAGAGACACCGTCTCCCGGCAGTGACTCGTCCAGCGTGTCAAGCTCCAGCTCGACTAGTGAGAACCGGCCTGTTCCTCACTCAGCAAGCACAAGCAACAAAGCATCTTAAACAATTCAGATACACCTATTACAGCAATCTGAACTGAATGAATAGATGTTTATTCCATCTTTCGCTCAACTGCCTCAAACAAAATCCTTTATTCTGATTCAGGTAGTTCACCACAGTCCCAGAGGTAACAGTGATACACTACCCGATATGCTGTGTGTGTGTGTGTGTGTGTGTGTACCTTAGACTCATGCCATGGAGGTGAAATTCCAGCATCTGTGTTTGAGGCACCACGAGGTTACAGCATCCTTGGAGGGAACCAGAGAGAGAGTATGCGTGAGGAGGAGGATGACCTATTACAGTTCGCCATTCAGCAGAGTCTACTGGAGGCAGGCTCTGAGTATGACCAGGTAAGAAATATACACACACAAACACGAATATATATATATTATATAAACACAGGGTGTTGAGTGTTGAGTGCTTCTCTTATAAGAGATCCATTTGTTTATCATAACCCTGTGTGTTTACATACACACTATAACCTGATTTGTGAAGGACCAGATTATTCCGGTGGACATGTAAACGTCATACGATGATATATTGGATTAAAGCCTCTGTCATATTTCAAGACATTTCAAGAAAGTGATGAGACACCTGGATTTTAATGCAATAGTTTGGTTATTCAGCATATCAGTATTTTACCCTGACATCCTATCTTCAGGTTTACAGGTTGTAAAGTGATTGTATATCACATATTTAGACAAAAAAAAAAAAAAAAATCCAAGTTATTCACTGACTCATGTAGCTCCAGTGTTTGCCTGTTATCAGATTACACAAGCACTTGTAAACACCTGAATTGAATTATTACCCAAAACTGATTGTTTTTCATCAGATCATTTTGTACATGCAAACATACTAAGACACAAATGTACCCTGATGCATGTTTCCAAACTAACTATGCTCTCTGTAGGTGACGATTTGGGAGGCTCTGACAAACAGTAAGCCAGGAACTCATCCCCTGTCATGTGACCCCAGCCGCCTGGAAAGGTCTGCAGTCAGTATCTCGTCATCCCTGTAGTCTCAAAACCACCACTCAGTCTTTTTCCACCACCTAATATACTGTAGCTTAGAGGTGGCAGCCCTACAGAGATTTGGGGTTTTCACCTTCTAGCACACCAAATTCCAGCCATAAAAGTCATGATCTTTAGCTAATGAGTGTTTTAAATGGGGTAGAATGCTATATTCTTCAGTGCTTCGGCCCTACAGAACTTTCTGATATGGTGAATGCTTACATCTAGAGACTTACAATTGAGACAAGATAGAACTGAGCAATTTGGCAGTGCTAAGATTTGAACTCATGGACTTCCAATCTCAAAGCCTTAACCACTGATCCATTTCCCCCAGTCTGATACATTAACTGTACTGTACCATTCGCACCACTCACTGGCATCACTGAAATAGGTTTACAAATTCACACACAATTTCAGAGTCCTAAAGCATGAACTTTGTATTAAAATGCCAGTTTTAAATGTGATAATATTGCCATGCAATGAATCCAGTTAAATTCTTCATTGCATTGGTCCCAGATGGTGCTCAGCTCTACCCTTTTCCTAAAAAGGCAACTCACAAGACATACATAATAACTGGGTTCAGTTTGGGGGATGGAGAAGGATTGTGGATGTTTTGGTTGCACTTTGCATGAATCAGAATGCCCTAAAATTTGACAAATTGCTTCTTTAACGAGAAAACATTTTCCAGATTGCTCAATACAACCCAAAACACTTCTCATGTCTGTGCAGTCCATTACTGCTGCATCTGATTCAAACCAATTTTTCCCAAAAAAACAAGATTTCCCACATTCATTGTTAGACTGCGTTTGTCTCCTAATGCTAAATAGCAGTTTATTTATTGTTATGGTGTGTTCAAGTCATGTCGCAAAGATCGTATTTATGAGTTGAACGCACATGATTGCCACCACAATGTCGTAATTAGGAGCAGGATTTTCTTTGAGCTCAGAGTTTCCGAGTTGGGGGCGTGTCAGTAAGAAAACATGATGGAATCAATGGATGTTGTCTGTAGTTGATGGTAAATTTGTTGAAATTGAATGCTTACTTGTGTCAGAAGCTGATTTCGGTTATTATGTGCTTGGTACAGTATATACAGCAAGTTATTGTCAGGCTTTTTTATTTACAATAAAACAAGCCAATTTCCTGCGCAAAATACAAAAGCATTGTAACATTACGATATAATATGTAACATAAAGTTTACAGTGGCTTCATAAATTGATTCAAAACACAAAGAAGCAAAACACGTCTGATGCGCATTTTTTTTCTTCATTTTTTAGAAGAAGAGTTAAAAAAAAAACCTTACTGTATTTTTTTGTAGTCAGTCAAGAGAAGGTACACCGCCGTCATGCTTCGACCAAAGTGACTTGAGCGCACCTGATTACGACTTCGCAACTCGTAAATACAAATTTTCCATGAGGACTTGAATGCACAGTTAGCCTCTTGGCTCAGTTTGCAGATATCATAGTCACGTCCTCTCTCTGTCATCTTTCTCTATCAGAACTCCACAGCACAAGACCAGCCCTGAGTCCAGCTCTGGCAGCACACCAACCAGTGAGCCACCACGCAGCTATGATGAGCAGCTACGTCTGGCAATGGAGCTGTCAGCACGCGAACAGGAAGAGGCAGAGCGACGGCAGAGACAAGAGGAAGAAGAGCTTCAGCGCATCATACAGCTGTCACTCATGGAGAAGTGACAGGAATCTGAGCAAGAAAAAATCAAGGGGCAGGGGAGCATGTGCAGCAATAGTCTATTGAGAACTGCAATTCTCTCCTCCCCCATGTTCAGCCTCTCCTTCTCCAGCAGCCTATTTCAAGCTAAAGGATCCAACAGTCCAACAATCACAGAGATCTGTCTCTGTCCACTTTTTACAAGTTTACAACCACAAGCTACTCAACTCACAGACATCAGACTCGTGTAGAACTATTCAGCAAAACCTGTGCTTTCATTTCTTTTCAGGCAATTCAACAGAGCTCACAGCTATGTCAGGGATCTCAGCGTCTCCCAGAAAGCCATTTATTACCCAGAGTTCCTAGAGTGCCACTCAGACTAAGTCTCAAGTCCTCCCACTGAGTACCCAGGGAGAGAGGTTTACAAAACTCTATTGCATAGTTTTTTTTAATGGAATTTGGATAAATTAGGTTTGGTTTTCATTTGCACAAAATTCAGTTGCACTCTTATAAGACGCATAAGGACGCTCCTTATCCTAAGAGGTGTCCGTTAATGAAACGTGTACATGTATAGAATGTCTGCCTCACATAAAGGCTAAGTTAGATTGTTGGCAACTACTCAAAATGCACGATGGAAACAGCATGTCTTTTTTGTCCGTTTTGTCACCTCATGCCTGCGCAGCTTCATTTTATTTATTTCAATGAGCAAGAGAACGTTTTTAATAGGAAAATACGGGACTGCAATTTCGTGGTGACTGAGAAGTGTGAATAATATCGTATGAAATCAGTGAGAGCTTTCTGGTCTTTTTCAGGTCGGTAATTAGGTTAAGCAGAAGTGTACTCAATAATAAATTAGATCCTCACTGCAATATTTATACTTTGTGTCATAAACACAATTTTAAACAGATCAGAAAACATATATTATAATGTATGTTTTATACTCAATATGGTGCTATTGTAATGTCATGTCCATGTAAAAATCTATAGTATGTTATTTTCTGTTGGATTCAACAACTAAGCTCCCTACACTTTTCAGTTTCTTTTCTGGCTTCCATGCAGTGCTTCCTGACCCAGGCCTTCAGAAGTCTCTAGAATCCTTCACCCTCACATGGCACTGGAGCTCCTGATTCATCCAATCACTGTACCAACTGTGGGCAAGAAGGTCCAATCAGGTGCGCCAATGCAGGGAGAACACAGCAAGGGCTAGTTTCTCTGATCCAGATGCAGTCTCATACTGGACAACAAATATTATATCTCGAATGGAGAATCTCTAATCAGAGTTTTTCTCCTTGTTCTGACAATCTGGGTCTAAGCGACTGGCAACAATTGTATAATAATTGCGAATAATACTGACACAAGATTCCTTTTAAGCACAATTTAGCACAGAGCAGTTGGGCTTGGTGATTATAGCCAGTCAAGAAATGACCAAAGGACTGACCAGCAGCACAGAACAACAGAGGGAACATGTATATATAAATATAGAAATATATATGTGCAGAGTTATGAATACAATTAAGCATATTAAGAGAGAAGTGATTATAAGGATTCGGTTGTATAGAAATGCTAAATGTGGTTATCAGTAATATTAAACCAACATATTCCACTGTTTTTTATTTGCACCTGATATGAAAGTGGAGTGTCGCTATGGTATCTGTATGATGTGATGATAGAACTCACTACAACAACGCTGCTGAAATTTGTAACCTCAAGAAGGATTGAATAAAAGAGAAAATTTCATACCGAGTGGACAATCTTATCTGGATGCCATTAATGAAAAAGCAGCATCTGATGTTAATGAGTCAAAGTAAAAATTTTGATTTAGAACATTATTTATATTTAAGTTAGTGAATATTCACTTCTCCTAGTGGACCGTATTCTTCCTTTGAGCATTCAGAGAGTGTCATGTATTAGACACGATATATATTGGAAAAATTCAGCTGGTCTTTTTCGTCATTTCTTTCCGATAACCTCCAGTCAGTATGTGATTCTGTGGATATCATGAGAATAGGAAACTGCAGCATAAAACCAAAAGACCAGTCATGGAAATATCGGTCACGCCATGAAACCAAACATGAAGGTTTGATAGATTCTAAGAAGGTTATGGTGTAATATCACCGAAAATAACAGTCCTACAATGTTCTGAAAGCAGAGTAAAAAATGGTTGACACAATGTTCACAAAAGCTAACACAAATATAGGTGACGGTGGTCTTAGAACTTGAAATGTTTCAGGAACTTTGTAGGAATGTTTACAAATATTACATTTCAAATGTTCATAGAACACAGGAAAGAGACTGAATATTAAATGGAATAATTTTAAAATCATTAGCTGGGTGCTAGCCCAGTCAGCAAAATTTTCAAGATGTGGCCCACATTTGGGAGTGAATGATGGCTCAAATCAATTAAATTCTATATATTATTTTGGTATATATGAGTACACTATATGGCAAAAAGATGCAACATTTTGAACATTCCATTCCAGATTTAGTCCTCCCCTTTACGGTTACAATAACCTTCACTCTTCTGGGAAGGCTTTCCACTAGATTTTGGAGCGTGGCTGTGGGGATTTGTACATTTAACCACAAGAACATTAGTGATGTTCAGTAAGGAGGCCTGGGGTGAAGTCTGTGTTCCAATTTATCCTGAAGGTGCTCAGTGGGGTTGGGATCAGGGCTCGCTGAAGGAAACTTGAGATCTTCCGCTCCAGTTTTGGCAAACCGTCTTCATGGACCTCGCTTCCTTCACGGGGACACTGTCATGCTGGAAAAGGTTTTGGCGAGGCTCATTAGTTCCAGGGAAGGAACAGTGAATACTACAACATACAAAAACATTCTAGACAATTCTGAGCTTCCAACTTTGTGGCAACAGTTTGGGGAAGAACCACATATCAGGGTCATGGTCAAGTGTCCACATATTTTTGGCCATATATTGTAGATTGATTAAATAAATGTCTTTTAGGCAGTTTGTCTAGCAGTATAAACTTTATTAGGTCTCTTTACTCCAACAGGAGGGAGACCATTTTCCCTTTAGATGTATTCATGGATACCAAAAATGACTGTATAACTTGTAGTCGGCCATTATAGCTTTACATGTGTTGTTTCAGAGTAATAACCACTAATCACTTGCTCTCTCAGTGTATGTAAGAGCATCTCAGGATAAGGCTTTAAATCCATGACTGTGCCTGTGAGATGCTCCATGGCCTCTCCTTCAGTCACAGCATGAAGAGGCGTGAGAGCATCAACAGCACTAAAAATGCTATTTTGGGAAGTTTGGGAAAGCCAAGTTGCTCCAACTATCTCAGCATCTACAGAGAGCTTCAGTCAGCCTGTGAATCAACCTGAGAAAAACAAAAAATCTGAGCTAAAGCTGTGAAGTAAAGCTTTAAACAGCACAGAGGTGTGAGCATCAGGTTCCCAGTGCACAGGATTATAAATATACATGAGCGTTGCAAGACCATCAGAGACAGAACGCCATTACTCTCAAAACTGTCTTATGAAAGCCAATTTTATTAAAGATATAACTGATATGTGGCATAAAATGTACATAATAAATTGAGCGAAGTTTCCTTGTTCCTGCTCTCAGCTGGTAATAAGCTATTTTATATGCTGCTGGAATTAGTGTGCTTGTTTAACTTGGCGTCTGCTATATATACACTCCTAAAACACAACCACAACTTTAAATGTATTCAATGCCTGTGGCATTTTTTGTATTTCGTGACCACTGCAGTTAAGCCAATCAAACCAGGCAATAAAACTGTTAGTGTTGGTTCAGCTCCAGAGAAATTATTATTATTATTTTACATCATCAGAGGTACTTAAGTCCAGGCCGCAAGACAAATGTAACTGGGGGAACAAAATCCAGACTACTATTTAAATAAAGTAACTAGTACAGTATGATACATATACAAACAGAGTAAATGGGGAATGTGTGTCCTCTGTAATGATCCAGGTTGTATTCTCAGGATAGGCTCCAGAGCCACTGTGACCCTGACTAGGATAAAGTGATTGAATGCAGGATATGCTAGAGCCACAGTAAGACTGTCAAATTTACTTAACTGCATGAACATTTTAATGACTTTATGTTGTGCATTTTATATTATACTGTAATATGTTATATTAATCAGCCTATGATGTTATGCTGCCACTAATGGAGTGAATATTAACCAGAGGATTAGCTACACTTCAAGTTGGTACTGCATAAATCATTATAGATGATATGTAATCACTTTCCTAAGTAAATAAAACCACACCCAGACAAGATCACGTTTACCTATTTATCAATTTTAGATTTAGGTTTTCAACTGAAAATACTTTTTACATTGGCTAAGGTCAGGTTTACCAGAACTGCACCCAATGCCTATTCAAAACCAGTCTAATGGTTCGTAATAAGACCAGTAGAAAAGTATAATTAGTTATGTAGTCCTCCTACTCCTCTTGTGTTGTAGTATTATTACAGATGTGCTGAACAGATGTCCCAGTTCACCGATACAGACCATAATGTATACACAGTTAACAGTGAGAGAGAACAGGAGGTGCCTATGAGAGAAGACCCCTCATGTGACCAGATTAGTTTGTTGACTCACACATACTTTGGTAAAAGTGCAAAAGCAGTCCAATGCAGGAAACTGTATACCTGGCAACACCAAAGTGTCTCGTTAAAGCCTCTTCAACTCAGAAGAGATCACAAAATGCCCCAATTCTACTCAAAAGATTTTAAGACTGAATCCTATTCCACCATTATAAAGCCACCCCTGAGTAAAACCCTCTAGTACTCAATGCTGTACTTAAACACACAGACAGAACTAGACTTGTAGAGTGTTTGCAGTGCTGCAAGGCCAATACTAAAGCAGAGCTAAACACATCAGTCACTGCTAAACGCAAGAGTATTACATCATCCGCTGTTTCACTTCTGTCCACAAAGCGGCGCTGGGCAACATGCTACAAGAAAACCGGCATTACACCTCTCAAGACCCCATGTGCTTAACACAGTCACTGAAAGTGTACAAGTTTAGTGTGTGGGGAAATAATTAACACAGCTTTAAAAAAAAATAAAATAAAAAAGTGTATGTTTATTTATTTAATAGCCACAGGATTTAAAAAAATTTTTTATATTGCCTCCATTTTCCAATCAACACACACAGCTACATACACACAGATAGGCTACTTTTCATAATCAGTGCAAAAAAAACAAACAAAAAAAAAACCCCACAGAAATCCTGGAATAAAACCAAATTTAAAAAAGGAGAAAAACAATAATAATATTACAAATAAAAACAAGTTAGTAAAGTGCATGTTTTGAGAAACAAGCCCCTTTATTTGCAGTAATATTTGAAAGGGGCAGATTTTTGCATACAGTCATATTACATATCAAATACAGTAGCATACACTCATAGGTTTAGCTTACAGATGGATCTCATGAATCCAAAAGTTAATAACAGAGCACCTCTATGGCACACATATCCCTGCCGTGACGGTTCATTACGGGTCACATGGTATTGTACAGTACAGTAATTGTCTTTTTCTTGTCCACTGCTTTGCGTGGCCGGCGTGTAGGGTGTGGCTTTGTGTGCTGCTGCTGCCATGTGCACACAGAGACAGTGGGCAGGGCCGAGGTGTCTGTGGGCTGTCCCGTGCTGCTGCCTTGCTTGTGCTGCGGGCAGGAAAATGAAGTGTGGAAGGAGCTTTCAGTTCTGTTGGCCTCTGAGAGGGTCTGAGGTAGAACGCGCTGCTTCTTATGGACCTCATCATGGCTACTGGAGAGCGAACGTGAAGAGGACGAGGAGGAGGGAGACGAAGGCAGCTCGGATCGGAAGTCCCAGTCATTCAGGTCGTGCGTGGACAGTTCAAGCTGGTCAAGTTTGGCCAGCGAGGCTGAGCGTTTCATAAATGAGGGTGGAGTGAGACCAGCCTGCCTGATCCGCGCCTCCATCTCCATGGCTTTCTGCCACATGGCCGGTGTCCGAGGCTGTGATTCCATGGAGCCGTGCGTGTTCTCCAGCTGCGGGCGGTAGTTGAAGCGTGCCTCCGTCCCTCCAGCCTCGTACAGGAAGGCCTGCAGCTCCCGCAGTGTCTCCTGGATCTTGTGCAAGTCGTGTGGCTTTGTCGTCACATCCTCAGCATCACTTTCCAGCCACAGCAGGGAAGACGAGGAGGAGCTGGGATCCAGACTTGAGCACACAGCCACCGTGCAGGTAGATGGGTCTGGGATTATACCAGAGTCATCATCGTCCAGTGGTCTTGCCTCCTCTCCATCGTGCTCTTCTGCTTCTGTCTTGATCGAATCAGTGCCTCCTGGTGGAGAAGAAAGCTGCTGAGAGTCTGCATTGTCCGTGCCTGCCGAGTGAGGAGGAGAAGGGTGAGAGCGGGGGATCTCCCGGTCTGGCTGCTCACATGGAGGAGTGGAGGTGGAAGGAGGAAGTGAAGGTCTCTCCGGTTTCTGTTCTACCTCTTTCTCCACATGCTGCTCCTGGAGTGTGGGTTGCTCAGGGATGTGAGATGGAGGCTGTGGGGAAGAAACAGACTCCAGTTCAGACACAATGTGTCGCACCGATACGCTGTTATCACTGAGAATGAGGTCAGGTTCTGCTGGGGGAGGGGCTTCAGTTTCACAGGAGCTTTCTGAATAAGAGGAGGAATCCTGAGAGAGAGAGAGATATAGAGAAAGAGAGAGATATTAAAGTGTTTCTACTGCACTTCACTTAATCGAAGAAAACAGGATAGTTTCAATTACTCCACATTAATAGGATATTGAATGCCATAATTCTATATACAGAGCTTTCCATACTTTCCCTGTACTGGAAAACCCCCAAAAAACCTGTTTAACCCTTCCATTATTTGGGGGGGGGGGTTGGTTTACATCCATTATGTTGTGGGTCAAAATGACTTCCACTGTTTAAATTCCACAGTCCAAGACAAGCCATAAGAAATATTTGCATACAAGTTCATGACCCTAAATGAGGAACGTAAAAACATTTTAAAGAGAAAAAGAGAGATTAACCAGAAATCTCAAATGTGGAAATGGGTCATATTGACCCATAACCTAATAGGAGGGTTAAACAAAATTTGAATGGGAGCCTGAGAGCAGCTGTTGAGCTGTTTTAAACAGTACATTTTGGAGAAGACCTTCATGAATATTTTACTCAAAGACAGTCTAAATGAATTTACTTTTTAATGTATTTTCCAGTATTTAGAAGTTGTAAAATATCAGCAGCACTTGATAAACCATTCATGTCTCGTCCGTTATCCACCCATTTTTTATCAGTGTAACCACTGCAGTCATGAATTTGCATTCTGTTGTCATGCATTTTAAAATTTTATTTCACAAAATTCCGACAAATAGAGTTCAGGATTTCATAATAAGTGAGGTTCAAGTCAATGGGCTATCGTTTATTTCCTAAGCACAGAGAAAAATGAAATACTTGTCCACTGTACTTGCACATACATATATACATATGCTACAGACACAGTAGGTTAGGTTAACGCTCAAGTATTCCTTTTAACGTGATTTATCATAAACCGTTGAAAATATCGCAGATCAAATTTAGCAAACCAACACAATCTGTCTGTGTGCTGTGTGTGATGATGCTTTCACCTCCTTGGTTGCCGCTGGGTTCGATTCCTCCAGGCATAGGCTGGGGCTTTGGGATTGAGCCGTGCGGGGCGTCACTGCTTCATGAAGTGAGTTGGTCTGGTCATCCCGAGACAAGCCCAGGAACTTCTCTCTAGCACTGAAGAAGTCAATGCTATCTGTGGTGAGGCTGGTAGAGCTGCCCGTCCTCTGATCTGTCGCACCGCTACTGCAGCTCTCTGACCTACTGCTAGTGGAACAGCTCGACTCAAGAGGAACTTCACAAGGACTAATAGCCATGGGAGTCCTTGAAGATGCTAAATCGGCTCCTGTTTCAGTAAGACTACTCACAGTATCCAAGCACAATGCTATGTTCGGGGTCCCAGAAGAATCGGGTACATCCAGGGGCAGCTTATCAGAGTTTATTTTTGGCTCAGGCACAGCTGTTGACTTGTTTCCATGGAAAGAGGTAGATGGGGAGCGAGGAAGGGCATGAAGGGAAGGTGGAGGCTGAGGGCGAGCGACGGGCTCCGTCACTGCCACTTTGAGACAGCGGCTTTCTGCCATTTTGGGCTCAGGCACTACAGTGGCTGCACATGCACGCGGGAGAGTTGGGAGCAAGGGGTCCTCGCATGGCCGCTCTGAGTTTTTCTGACTGGTAGGGTGTGTAGATGTCTCGGTGTGGGTGTTTTCTGTTCCAGGCTGTGAGCTGTTGATTGTCTGGGGCCCGTTATTTACAGAGCACGTGCCATTGGGCTTGTGTTGCTGGTTGTGTGGGTCAGAACGGCCCAGCGTAGGTGCGCTCTTACACACAAGTTCCTGCTGCTCGGTTAGATCACTGTCTGAGTGAGATCGCCACAACTTATTATGCCTCTGTTTGCTGGAGATGGGGAGAGGCACAGGGTTAAGATTTGAGACCAGCAGTCTAACAAAGTCATAAATGTCACTGGAGAAAAAGTATGTATGTAATAGAATAAGCAAAGGGTGAGGCATTGATGCTTATGACCTTTGTCTGTCCACAAAAAAAAAAAAATAGAGAGAACTTCAAAGAGCATAAACACACATGACAGCAAAGCA
Organism: Ictalurus furcatus; assembly: GCF_023375685.1. Lineage (NCBI taxonomy): Eukaryota > Metazoa > Chordata > Actinopteri > Siluriformes > Ictaluridae > Ictalurus > Ictalurus furcatus. The sequence continues at coordinate 14,399,114 of NC_071271.1, read as the reverse complement.
TCACAAAGACACTCAGCTAAGGAATGTGACCAAGCAGATACTCCTTCACAAAGCCCACGTCATTCATACGCAATAAGCTCAGTATTCTGAAGCGGTACACTACGGCAGCAAATCCATAATCAAAACCTAAATATCAAAGACTGGTTGGTTTTGTGTACTGTTGTTCTCAGGGCTGGATAACTCATTAGGCTGCGCATGTGAAAATGAGAAATACAGAGTGCTAGATGCTGCTCTTTGTATGTAACATATTTCTCAGTTCCACCATGTTAATCTATCAGCTCATTTTATAGTACATATGTGCTCATACAGGGTCTAAAAGAGTTGATACTTGTAGAAATTAGTTTTTCTCTTGTTCATGTTGCATTTGCTATTAAAAGCTTACCACAAAACACTAGCAAACAGACGCTTGAGGTAAAAAGCACAACACAGTTCATTCTGTTTCATGAACACCTGTCCAAAATAAATAAAAATGAATGCGTGCATGTATATACCCAACCGGTCAAAAGTGTAGACACACTCATTGTTTATTTTTATTCTTTTTCCCCCCTCCACATTTTAGAATAATAAAGTCAGCAAAACTCTGGAGTAACACAAATGGAACTATGGGAATTATGTTGTGATAAAAAAAAATCCAAAATAAATCAAAAATAATTGAGTATTTTAGCATCTTCAAAGTAGACCCCCTTTTTGCCTAGAATTTCCAGAAATGTATTCTTGGCATTTTCTCAACCGAGTTCTTGGTGAATCCCCCTGAGATGCTTTTTAAAAAGTATTAAAGGAGTTCACACCTACGCTGGACTCTTACTGGCTGCTTTTCGGAATCTTTCGCTCCAAGTCATCCCTTTAAAAAATATATTTTTGTAAATAAAATGTTAGTTTTATTTAATGGAAGAAATTAATATGTTGGCACAATTATATTTTTGCCTACGACACCGATTTCAAACATTTAAATCAAAAGACATTCAGAACAAAAGATTTTGAACATCAAGAGAAGCATTTCAGTCAGGTGTCTCCAAACTTTTGACCGGTAGTGTATATATTATTATTTAGTTATTTCTTTATTAGTACCTGGCCAGAAGAATGCCCTGATACTCCTCCAGCTGCTTCATGAAGGAGGGGTTGGGTTTGGTGACAGCACGCCTCTCTTTTACATGCTCATAGGCTCGGTCCAGATCCCAGCCGTACTCCTTCATTGCATACGCAATCACAGTGGAGGCAGAGCGGCTCACACCCATCTTACAATGCACCAGACATTTCACCCCGGCTTTTCTGCACGTTAACCAAAAACAGCATGTCTTTTCTTTTGTTTTAAGTACTGAGATGGAGGCACTTGTATTCGATAAAAGTTAAAATGATCTTCTGTAGTCTTTATTAAAAAAAAAAAAAAAAACATTTACTTGGCTTTAGAGATGAACTTGTAGGTATCATTCCAGTACTCCAAGAGGTTAGTGGCCTCTTCATCGTACACACGGATGTTGTGGTACTCAAACAGGCCAGGGAAGAAGTTATCAATCTCCCGTGTGACATTCAGAATGTAACGAACCCTGTGGAGTACAGGGTCAGGGATAAAATTAACAGCGAGTTCATAAAACAGACCGGATGTATTGATTAAGACAGATGGTCAAAACGATAGCACTTACCCACTGCTTTGGAGCTCATCCAAATTGGACGCGTTCCACTCCGAACCCTGTATTCAAGAGAACAAAACATTTCAAGATGTAGTGCAACCTGGACTTATAAAATAATCGGGTGCTGTACGGCTGCCAGGATGAGAATATGGAAAGTCTCACCAGGTACACATGGTCAAATATTTCTGTGGGGCTGTCCATCTGGCCCAGGATGACTATCATCTCGTTATCAATGAACTCTTTGAATTCCCGTAGGTTACACACCATCTGCATCTCAAGCTCTGAGCGAATCTGAGAGTAACAAAATATTAACAGAGAACAAGAACACATTAGCACAGACCAACCAAACACCACTAGATCAATACAGCTTCGAGCCTGCCTACATCATTTAATGTATAAATGCATAGGAGTTTATTTGACCAAAAGGGTTTTTTCCCTCCTGATGTAAGTATTGGCCTTAAGCCATTTACAGCTGGCAGATGTGTACCTCCTTAGAGGTTACATTCTCCAGGTCCTTCTGCATCATGATCTCTCTCAGACGAGTCTTGATCAGCCTTTCTGTGCGCTCTCTCTCTGTTGGCCTGTTCACACAACACAGAACAATGCAACTCAGCTTTGAAAGGAAGTTTGTGTGTCATCAAGCAAGTGAATCTAATTTCAAGCAAACATTCAGGTTCAGCTGGGAAACTATAAAGCATACATTTTATACCTAGGCAATCAGTGACTGTTAGAGTGCCAATTACTAACTAGATAAGTATCTTAATATCTAGCTGTGTGCTTAGTTTATTTCGGGAAAACATTTTTTTTTTATTCCATTCCATTATTTCTAGGAAATTCAAAATTGCTTGATAGTGTGGTATATGTGAATATAAAGTAAATTTATACATGTCATTATAATAGCCCTTTTAAAATCAGCCTGCAATGTGAATTCAAGGTGATTCATGATACACGTAAACAGGAAGTGTTTGATATGGACATGTGTACTAGGTGACTATATATGGCAAGTAGAGGCAGTCAGAAAACCTTTCCAATGCAAGAGACAGCATCTGTTTGCAAAATCAGAGAATTCGATCCAAGCAACACAAAAAAAAAGATCAGACCAATGCAGATTTGATCATAAAAGTAAATAAATTGGTCTGCCATTTTCACAGACATGCCTGATTCAGATCACAAAATTAAAATCACAAAGTAGCACATGCAAGTGATGGAAATGTACAGCTAATCTTCTTAGAATAAAGTGTTAATGGAAGGTGATGGTCCACTGAATATCAGGCCTCACGTTGCTTGTCTAGAAGATTTATTTATTTTTTGCCACCTTATAGAAGTTGTAGCTATAAACAGTTTAATATGGGTAAAACAGCTTCAGCAGAACCAAATCAGCCAGTCTCTCTGGAAAAACAAAACACCTTTTGACCTCCTTCCAAATCATGTCACTTAATTAATCAATGACAAGTGTCTAGACAGCTACAGCCACAGAAATACATTGCATGTGCTCTTATTTGGCTCTTTTCTGAGCACCTGTTTCCATCTATCTGCATGCATGTCTACCTATCCATCTCAAACTTTTTCCAACTGCAAATCTAGCCAATTCCAAGAGGAGCTAAATAAAGCCCTGGGCAAAGTCTGCGTGGGTTAAAAGATAAAAACACATGCACATGGGAAAACCTCCAAGAGTGGGAAAGTCCCCCTTCATAAATATATATCTCAGCCACCTCCTAGAGAACATCGTTCTATTGGCTGACTTTTAATGAACCTTGTTTTGTTCGCCACCTTTTGGCTTAAACAGGTGGCAGTGCATAGGATGGTCATAAGATTGCAAAATGATGACCATGAGATCTTGTTGGATGCATGTTGCTGCTCTGATGCAAGACTACTCCAAGATGGACTTGTTTATATATTCTGGGAACATATCCACAGTGCGTGAAGCGTCACAAACCCATATTTCCGGGGGGGGGGGGGGGGGGGGGGGGGGTGGATGGGATAATGTTTGGTATACAGTCAAGAAATGCCAGTTATTCCTGCTTCACCGCAACAACATCAACATGCATCTGAGTACCTTTAAAAGACACATCACTTTCTTTGAAAGAGCTGTGTGTGTGTCAGGGTTTATATAGGTAACAAAAACTAAAATAAGGAAAATAAAATTATTGTAAGCCAAGATAAAATACAAGCTGAAACTGAATAAGAAAAACTACATCTAAAGCAACAGAACTGCTCTGAGATTTCAGCCTGTCCTCCAAACCCAAAAAGACAATATTTATTATAAAAAGCTAAGCAAAACCAAGCTGTACTACACATTAAAACCACAAATACTTTACAAAAGTAATTACAAAAAAACTAAACAGAACTGCAGATGTGTGTGTGTGTGTGTGTGTGTGTGTGTGTGGACACTCACAAGTCAGTGAACAGCAC